>NW_028275166.1:34434210-34735697 GCF_013281855.1 Momordica charantia
CTGAAATTTTCGTTAACAGCAATATTTAGGGATTTTTCGGAAGAACAGAAGAGGACATGATGATCCGGAGCTAGTATTTCGGGTCTATTGCGTGCATTTATGGACGAATTTGAAGACGTTGTGAGGTAGCCATTGAAACCTTACTCTTTTGATCATTATAATCTTTCTCGCCTTCATTTTCTACCTTTCTGGAAGCTTATTTTAGTATTACATTTCTCTTAGAAGTTGATCTGGTTGAATCTTGATTCTGATTCTGCAATAAATATGAAAAGAAGGACCTATCGCATGATCTAACTCCAAAAAGAAGTACGAATACCAGTAAGAAATCGGATGGGAAGGAAATGTCTAGCTCTCAATCTATCGATGGAACAATTGAAGTTTATGAAAAAAGTCGTGGAAATAGATAAATTAATAAATTTAATTGAATCAATAAATAAAATTCTCACACTTCTTAATGAAGCTATAAATCCTTCTTTTCAGCAAGAAAGATGTTTGATAAATATTTTACTTACGGCCCGCATATTAGAATTACTTTGTAAGTTTGAGCTTTTATCTTCGATCATCATGATGGAGGAAGCTATACTTGAAGAACAATGTCAGTCTTTTTTGTCTTATAGTAAGTTGCTTATGAAATATTCATTTACAGAGACGACATATAACGTTCACTCCTACAAATTTGTTAAAGGAACTCCAACGGAAATCCTTTTCTCCCTTGTTATATATATCTTAAGATAGGCTCATAACAGGAAAACAGTTGACATAATTGAATTTGTTGCGTTTTTCATTCTATAGAAGGTAGAAAAATTTCCACCGATTACCTTCTAAGAGGAAAAACAAAAAGGTAAATTATCAGTGGTTAATGTTAATCTACTATATTTTTTTTTACTAGTAACCTTTCTCCTGTTCAAAAGCTTTCTTCCGGGAAAAGCTCCTCTTTAATGGAAGGAGCAATCCATTGGATTTGGATGTAAGTTGTTTCCCATAGATCATCACCTTCTTTCTGCACCAATATCTCTTTTTCTCTCATATTTGTGATTAATTTTCTTAATAAATCCGGGACTAAATCTTTCAAGCTTGATTCACCATAAGCTCCAAGATCGGCCTTCATACAAGTGTCCATTCTTCTCAATACCCCAAGCCAAAATGTTCGAAACCCGGCACTTTCTGATATCGGTTTCAGGAATAGCAAGTAAACATCTGTCAAGAGGTCCATTGAAATCTTTAGAGTCCCCTCCATGCTTCTCGCCTCTCTTTCTGCATTATCTCTTCTTGAGTACTCCAACATTTTTTCATGCAAATCATCGACCATTGCAAAAATTACGAGGTTAAAACAATTAATGCAGTTGGTCGGGCTGAAATCCAGTTCTTCTGCCAGAAAAAAGCTTTTCTTAAGAGATACGATGGCATGGTTTCTTATCTCTTCTCTTCTAGCTAAGCTTGTCTTTCGAAGTGCTTCGCCAAGTTTGACAAACAAAGTCAAGGCAAAATTAGAAGATCCTAAACCTTTGTCCTCTAGTGAGGAGCTACTAGCATTGCTTGATACACTAAAACTATTCCCTGATTCTGCACAGTAATTCCTGTACCATTGGATTAAGAAATTTACAGAATCTGACAACAAATCTAAAATTTTCAAATTCTTCTCTAAAGGGCTATTCTTGAGTGCAACATAACTAAAGGCACAATCTATGCAAAAGGTATAGTTTGTGCGTGTAATATGTGTCCCATCCGACATCAACATGATCAAAGTCTCGACTCCTTGGTCGTAGGTTTCAGGATGCCGGCCAGTGGCTGATAACAAATGAAGAAGAGACTTCCAACCAATCGTAGATTGGAGATTTGCTGGGTACTCAATAAGAATCTTGCTTACCGATTGTGTTATGGCCTCAAAGCAAGTATCGAGAATTTCTTTATCAAGCATCCACATCAAATTTATGGACTTGAAGATGAGTTCCTCGGGATACTTCTCAGGCTGATAAGTGGAAAGGAGCTTAAGACATACCTTGAAAAGTCCTAAAACAGCCTTTTCTGCAAATGGGATGGTAGAGAAAAGCGGAAATTGAATAACTGCTTGTAGATACTCGTGGAAGCTAGGCCAAAAAACCTGAAACCGGTGTACGTTAGCCAAGCTCATTGTTATGATTAGATCCCAACAGAATCCAACAGTTTCTTCTTCTTCAATCGGTGTGCTAAACTTTTGTCCTTTTCCAGCAGCAGCAAATATTAAGGATCGCCCAAGATTGAGTAGAGCATCATCAAGTAAGTTTGAGCTGTTGCTAAAGATGTTCCCAATGCGACATTGCTTGATGAACTTCAAATTTTGTTCAAATTCATTCAAGTTGAGAGATAAAGAATCTTCCATACTATCAAGAGACAGAAATTGTGAAAATCGACTAGCCATACCAGAGGATTGCTGGGTGCAAAATTTAGGATCTTGAGAAGGAAAAATTACACCTGATTCCGACTTTGCAAGATCATGTGGTGCGGTCGAAGCGAGTTCAAATTCAATAACAGACTGGGGAAGCAGTTTAAGTCTTTTGAGTTTAAGTAGGCAATCCACAATGTTCCTCCAACCCCCGCGAATCGAGTCTCCGAAGTTGTTCGCAATGGTGAAAACCGCTAGAGTGGCCAGTTTTGGCTTCAGATCATGACTAAAAGCAAAAAGTGTTTCTTCTGCAGATGCATAAGGGTTCAATAGAGTAGTAAATTTCGAAAACAATGCCAGTAGTTCATCTAGCGTGTCCTCCAATCCACACTGTGTTATCTTAGCAATGGAGAACAATCCTTCAATACATTCATTCAGCATCTCATCTTCATCAGCATGCTCAAAGAAAGCAGCAAGAGATGCAACTGAGGGACCAGCAATACAGGCAAACATATCTCTACCCAGGCGAATATCAAAATCACACAACACAAAAGGCTGTATAATCTTGGATCTATTCGTCAATTCAATCCATTTGCTAGGGTTCATATCAAGCTGCAGACCTGACTGCGGTGCGAGAATAATCGCATTATTCGCAATCGATTGAAAGAGCTCAGATAAATAATCTCTAGGAAGATCCTTCCCTCCGTTAATCTCTCTGTTGTTCCTGATGAACTCGTCCTCTGTCATCTTTCTCTTCACTTGTGGATTATGCTGATCAGTATTCAGCATTATCAAAGAATAGCAAAGAACAAACACTGCATCTTTATTCACAAACGTATTTGAAGATTGTAGATCATAAAACCTCTCCGAGAAGGCCTCCAGTATGCGATGAATCTTCTGCGCCTCTCCCGGCAGACGAAACGTCTCAAGGTAAGTCCGAAGAGCAGTGTCTAGAATCATGCCTGTAAATTCAAATGTCCCTGTAAACTCTGCCAACACTCTCACGTGAAACGGATCAGGATCACCAAGATATTCCCCAACGAACTGTTTGTCCAGTCCATAAGTGTACCTAAAAAAGAAAGCATAAGCCTTGGGATCCGGAGGATCAGGCACCAGCAGGGACAGCTTCAAATATGCCAATCCTTTCTTCTCATCTCGATTGAAATGGTGACCAGCAATCAAAATCTTCTTCTTCTGTGCCTTTCTTACTCTCACGTAGTTAAGCCAGCCCTCCAATTCCAAGTCTTCTTTGGACCTCTCTTCCCAGAAGGGCCTGTACTCGCTGACATGGGCTGGGTATACCCTTAAACTGCTGCCACGAGAAGGCCCTCCTTCTAGTTTGTCAAGCTTTTCTGCGATGTTGTGGATCATGATTACAAGGCCCTCGAAGGCTTGGATTTGTAAGCTGCTCAGGGGGCTGCCGGCCGGAAATGAGAGCTTACAGAGCAATTTTCCGATGTCCTCGAACAGATTCCAGCGGAGGGGATCGCAGTCGTAGTTTACGTAGGTTTCGAGAATGAAGGAGGATTGCCTACAGAAGTTGATGATTCCTTCCAATGCTACTTCTTGGATTTGGGTTGAGTTTCCATAAGATGCTGATCGCAATGCAACGTACACGAAGAAGGCTTCTAGTTGAAGTCGGACAAACCTGCCCACAGCCACCAAATCACCAAAAAGGAAAACATTATTTTCACTCTTTAAATATTTTAGTGGTTTTTTTCCCTTTAAAATTACAACACGTAAGGTGGAGTGGGGTGGGAGATCGAACTCACAATTTCTAAGCTAGGCTCGCTTTAGCAAATATTTTAGTTGTTTGGTCACCGATGAACAACCATTTTTATTGGTGGCTATTGAATTTTGATAGATAGGAGAGAATGTAAAAAAGAATTTTTTTTCGAAAGATTAAAAAGATTAAATGTTTATAGGTAGTTTGCACGAAGATAGTTACTTACGGATCAACATGTTTGGCTGGCCATTGTTAAATTTTTAACAAGTAAGAGAGTAGAAAAAAAACACTTTTTCTATTTTTCAAAAGACTAAAAGACTGTCAAATTTTTGTGAGTGATTAGCACAATAATTACTGTTAACTAGTAAACATCTAAGTATAGTTGGAGTGGAAGAAAAATACTTACGTATTTATTAGTAGTCTATTAAATTTTTTAGAAGAGAGAAAAATAAGAAAATGAGTGAAAATTTGAAACTTCAACCCCGACATAGTAATTCAGACATGTCATTTCCAGTGCATAGTATAGTGTATATGTAGATTTAGAAGACCAATTCCTCCAAAGTCTAGAAAATAAAGGTTGTGGCATATACTTCTAAAAGGTTGTGAGTTCGAATCTTCTCCCTAACATGCTGTATCAAAAAAAGCCTAGAAAACTATAAGGGTATTCCTTGGGGAAGAAGGATTTGTATCTTATTCTCTTGATGAAAATAAAGCTTTATATTTCCTAGAGTCTATATGTTATCTTTTTAAAAGCTTGTGGAAGATTATAAGGTATGTTTTTAAAAGCAAATTATTAAATAAATTTATGTAACGATGAACAACACCACCCAACCTAAAAATTTAATGGATTGTATATACATGGATTTAACCAAAGTTTAATACCTGCGAAGGAAGTGATAGATATTCAAAACTGTACTGCAGATCATGGAGAGAACCAGGGGATTGCAACGGGCGCCGTAGTGAATGAGATGGTGAAACAGATCATCCTGAACCATTCTCAACAACCTCGGATGCTTCCCGATCGCGTCTCCGCTCAGCTCCACCGCCGAGTTTATCAGAACCAGAGCGAACAGCTGCACGTCTTCGTCCGCCGTCCGCGACGCCAATCCATCCATCATCTCCCCCATCTCCACCACGTTCATCAGCGAGCACAGGAAGTGAAAAACGTCGATTACGCACCTAATTCCGTATCCCGAATCCAAACTCCCTCCTAAATCCGCGTCCTCTGTATCCGATTCTGAATCCTCTCCATCCCTCACCTCGATTTCCGGCAATCGGGAGAAGATTATCTGGATCAGCTCGTGCATCGTGTACCTCGCCGTTCGTTGCAGCAGATCGCCTCTGTTCGCCGATTGTTGAACTACATTGAAGCAGGTGTTCACGATTGTGCAAACCGATTGATCGTTCAGCAGGTACGACGCGCGGTGGTTCATCAGTCCGGCCAGAACCTGCAGGATCTTCATCATCACGGCGTCTTCGGTTATGAGGTCAGTTTTTTCCAATTTGCAATTTGTGATTCCCAGCACTATTAGATTGATTGCGTCTTTCGCTCCGGGAGTCTTCTCGTTGAAGATCTCGACCTTGATTATCTTTAGTAAGGCCGAGAGAGCCACGCCGGTGGCTGCCGCCGGAATGTCGTCGCTCTGTACCACGTCGAGGATCGGAGAGATGTAGATCGAAGGATCGATGGTTCGCCATTTCTGCTGCGGATGGAATATGAGAGCTCGGAGGGATTTCAAGGATTGTTGGATCGAGGAATCGAAAGTGTCGTCGATTGGAGAAATGTATGGCGAATTCAACTCCGACGGTGGACGGCGGATGACGGCGAGGATGGCGCCGACTTCGGTGTTCAACATACAGGATAGCCCTAGCTCCCTCCGCTTGGATTTGGAGGAATCCCTGTCATCTTCCTCGTCTGATCGCTTCGTCATAAGAAAGAAAATTACAGTTTCGAAACAGAGGAACTGCGAGCGCGAACGACGATGATATTGCAAGAAAATGATGGTTTCGGAATTTGCATTTGGTTTTAGCTAATTTAATGGCTGAAATTGAGGATTGGAATGACTCCACCATCAAAATCTCCAGATTTGTTCAGTTATTACGGTATATGCTTGGTAATGGTTGCCCGACAGTGAGGCTTTGCGCGCGCCACTCTCTCTTGACGGTTGAATCAGTCAAGGACAAGCTTTCGCCTCGTAATTATCCAGGTTCCTTCTCTTCTCCTCTTCTTCCTATCAATTTTAGCTGTTTAGATTTTTTTTCTTTTTGTTAACAAATGAATGGGATTCTTCTTGATAAATCTTGCGATTGGATTCTGATTTTAAAATATTTTATTCTTTATAAAAACAGATTGTCTGAAACATGTTTGAATATTTTTGTAGTATGTTTTCATGAATAACTCTTTTTTCTTTATGAGAAATATAATTTTACTTTTAAGACCGTATTTCAATTTCTATCTTGCAACTCATATGAGATCACAATCCGTAAGACTACTTTTGAAAACAAAACAAATATAGTTTCTTAAACTCATTCTTTCCATTTTGATTCTAATTTTAAAAAAAAAAAAAAATTTAACAGTGTATTGCTTCATTTTGAGATCTAAATTTTTAAGGTGCATTGTATTATTTTCAAATTTTACCTAAAAAATATAACAAATGTGAGAAGGGAGACTTCTAAGAAATGATCAAAAATACTTCAACGCTAGATTGTTTCAATAAAAATTTCAGAGACAGTTTAATTTGTTTGGTTATAGTATGGTTTTGTTGGCAGATAGCAAGCCTCTGCAGGCGCCGCTCTCTTTGAAGGTTCGTTCACTTCTCTTCTTCCTATCCTATCAATTTTATTTGTTTCTACCTTTTTCTTGCTCTTTTCTTTTCTTTTTTAAAACAAATAATCAGGATCCTTTTACATTTTCATGAATAAACCTTTTTTAATAAGAAATACGGCATTCTTTTCCAATATGCTTAAACTTATACTTCTTTTTTTGAAACCTTAGTACTTAAAATATTACAATATTCTTAACATAAAGACTATGAACTAAAGTACTCGATCATTTTTTTCTTTGTAAAATCATACTTTGTATTCGTTTAGGTTTTCATTTTTAAAAAAAATATATATTGAAATTGTACTTGGTAATTTTCTATATATTTTACTTGTACTTATTATTAATATTTTTGAAATCTTAGTAAACTCAAAAAATGTATGTGTAAGTTTTCTTTATTAAATTTTAATTTTCCTCTCGATGATACCGACTTAGAAATTTCAAATTTGAACCTTGAGTGAACTTAATATAAAAAACTTTCGATGTCTTCCAAATCCAAAATCTTATGGCAAGCTTAGACACTTGGCTTAATTTGTTAATACCAAATCTTTCGGTGTCTAAACTTGTCATGAGATTTGGACTCCAGAAGATATCATAAGCTTGAAGACTAAAAATGAAATCAAATCTTTAACTGTTTTTTAAGAACTAGTAGTTAAACGCATTTAGATGGGGAACATTAACCACTTGGCTGCTGATAGTGCCGTTGTTGCAAAAATTTATTTGTTAACTTAGAGACTTGACGTCATGTTCATTTTTCGCAATGACGTCAAATTTTCCTTAAAAAATTCTATTAATATTTTCAAGTGGAGTCGGGAGGGGAAAATGCCATGAAACTGACAATAAGCATCGAAATAACTACCATAAAAAAATAATAGAATTTTTATGATCATTTTCAAATTTAATTTGTCTCAAGTACATATTAACTCAATTAAATTACAAAGAAGACTATTTATTTCATTCTTGAACTTCGATCGGATTTGTTTTATTATTCATTTTTAGAAATAAAAAACCAAACATTGTAATAATTATGATTAGTTTTCTATTTTTAGAAAATAGAAAAAAAAATGTTTTTATTAATTTTACTATAATTATTAAATTTGATCTTATATGTATAATGTACAAAATATTAGAGAGCAGAAGAGTTCCAAAAAAATTTTCAGAGAGATTAATTAGAGAAAAATAACTTAGGTGAGCCGAAGATAAGTCGTAGAGAAATAAGTCAGAAAGAAATTTAGAGAAAAAGTTAGGGAGAGACAAATTCAAAAAAGGGAAAGGTAACTTTGGGACAAATATGTTAAAAAATAATGTTACAGAGATAAAAATAGTGCCTAAAAAAGTGAGATTTTAAAAATACATAACATTCTTGTTTTCTCGTTTGAAAATTTACTTAGTTTCAATTTTGTTTTCCAATTTAAAAAATTGAAAGCAAAATGAACTTATCAGACATTTTTCAAAAAGAACAAAAAACCTCCTTAATAACATCTTTTGTTCTTGGTTTTTTTCTTCTAATTTTTAGAAATTAAAATATGTTTAATAACATTTTACTTTTTCTCTCATTCTAAAATGTTAAATGAGAAATGCCTGAGAGATGGAAAGAAATTTTAGAGAGAATAGAGACTGAAAGTTTTGAAAAGATATACATGTTAGAGAGATGAAAAAGTTAAAAGGAGAGTTTTTAGAGATAAGAGAGATGCAAAGAGAGGAAGATAATAAGTTAGAGAGATAATGAAAGGAAAATATAACGACGATAGATTTTGGAGAAAAATATTTGTTAAAAAGATTGGAAGAGTTATTAAAAGCAAGATTTTGAAAAAGTTAATCTAGTTTTAAAAACTAAAATATATAACGAAAGTAATAAAAATGTGAGATTAATTCATTCAGAAACATAATCAATACACTAAGGAAGATTGCCCAGCCAGTTTTTTTTTTTTTTTTTTTTTCTGTACAAAATATTAACCCTAAATGCATTCATCTTTTAAATACAAAAAATTCTAACCTAAAACTATGGCATTAGATGAAAACTTCATAGAAGAAATGTCCTAAGTCATGCTTCACCAACCTAGCTGTGATATGATTTCTTAAGCTCATACCATAAACAAAATAATGTATCAAAAGCATCAGTATCGTCAAGATCATTACCTCGAAACTCTGAGACTGTGATTAGAGTTTTCAACCACTCTTCATGGAGAGTCGAAAACTCCGATCGTTGCTCACTCGATCTGAAGTTCTCTTTGATGGTTTTCTTCAGTACTTGGCTAGCTCTTGAAGCAGCTTCGACAACTCGCCCCGGGATTCCAGCCATGGCTGCTACTTGCAACCCATAACTCTCGGGGCACGGCCCGGAGTTAAGGCGGTATAGAAAAACCAACTCCTGGTCCTTGAATGTGCAGGCCATGTGTTGAAGCACGACATGAGGATGAGAGGCAAACTCCTTTGTAAGAGGATGGTAGTGAGTAGCGAACAGAAGCCGACAGTTCACCTTTTCGATCAGATGGCGGAACACCTGAAGAAAGGATTCAAAAGATACAACACTAAACATTCATATGCTGGACAAGAGTTGGCAGTGAAATCGATTAGATGAAGGAAAGAAATGTTACAGCATATGCAATGGCATAGCCATCAAATGTGCTGGTTCCTCGGCCAAGTTCGTCAAGAATAACAAGAGCATGTTGAGTAGCATGTTGCAGAACTGAAGCTGTTTCCGAGCATTCAACAAGGAATGTACCTACGGAGGAGTATTATGGATGATTATTGTTTCACAACAAATATGACAATACCAACATTAATGTCCATGCCTTAAGGTTCCGAGTCGAAACTAAAATATTCGACAGTTTCAAGTCAATTTGCTTTTTCTTTATATATAAAAAGTATCAGTATTGGTTTTTATTTCCTTAAACCTGTATTATACAAGTTCAGCATCAATTTTGGCCAAAGGTGTGGGATGGAATAGGTGGTTGGCCTCCTCTTAGTGTGCACCCAACCAAGTTTTTAAATCGTGCTCCTTCTAAACCCCTAGAATCTAGGTGTTACCAATCTTCCGACTGCTATTAAAAATTTGACAACTTTTTATTTTTAAAAAAATAAAATATCTTATTCTATGCATTATTCTCTCCTATTTGTTTGAAATTGTTAAAATTTTAGTAGTGGTTGGAAGAGATGAGTGCAGACCGATCAACACCTAAGTATTATTCAATTTAGTATTATCTTCTCTTATTTCTACACTTTGGATCTTTAAACAAGCTTGTTTCTCATCTGAATAAATAAAAAACACTTACTTTCTCCTGTCATGATTCGATCAGTAGCACCGAGTCGCGTAAAGATTATATCCACGACCGAGAGTGTGCATGTCTCGCAGGGCACGTAGCAACCCAACTGCAAATTAAACCAGTTTATCATTAGAATAAAATGGTGAAATCTAATAATCTATCATCTGAATCAATCCTCCCTTTTAGCAAAATTAGCAACAATTATAATCGCGACTCGAGGCCACGATTATAGTAAAACATGCAACAAACCTGTGCAAGTATAACAGCCAGACAAGTGGAACGAAGAAGTGTTGATTTCCCACCCATGTTTGGTCCAGTTAGCAGTAGAGTACGGGGATGGTAGCCATCTTGATCAGGGCCAAGGATTATATCATTTGGGACAGGTGTTTCTCCGTTCTCCACAAGGGCATACGGATGCCACAGCCCATTAATTTTAAGAACTGGCCCTTGCTTTTCAGTGATCAACGTTGTATTATTTGATTGAGGCAAAATAACAGGTCTAGACATAGATCCTCCAGACGAATGAGCAATAACTGCAAAAGATCTCAGCACATCAATGCAATTCAGGGCATGAATAACTTCAGACCATTCCGTGGCTTTTTCTACAAATAACTCGATCAGAATAGAGAGTCTTTCAGCATCGGAATCCGTTACATCGTGATTCTGTGAAGAGATTAAAAACAAGAGTGAGGATAAACATTTTTAGCAAGGATCTGAGATGCAGTATCAAGGATTTATAGAACTACAGAATAAGGCATACCTGATAATTTGGAAATTCACTATCTACAGCTGCTTCAAATTGAGAGAGGAATTGATCGAGCCCACCGCTGCCACTGACCAGTGGAAGTTTTACTACTTTTGATAGAGAAATGATGTAACCTTCCTTCTGGACTTGAATCAATAAATCAAGTGCAGTCCTGAGGCCCTTCACCAGAGATCCGAATAGTTTCACCTGCACCATATTACCAATATTCACTTCATATATTAACATAATTTAGAGGAATGAATCATCATGCAACTTGCTGCTTGGTGTAAAACTAATGCATGGAGAAACCTTGCTAATAAACTGCCAGCTAAACCATTAAGTTCATAATTAAATAAAAAACGAGAAAGAACAACTATAGATAAAGGCTATTCAAGACAACCTCATTTAAGAACTAACCTAAATACACAAACTGAAGTGTCAGAACTTCTTTAGTGTGACTTCAAACAAGAGTGATTACAAATGCAAAAGAGTAAAATTTGAGAAGATGTGCAATAATACAAAATTCACATCCCCACCATCAGTTCAACGAAGGAAAATGGATTTTCAGATAACCATGGGGAATGACCACACGAGTAACACAGATCTAACACCTCCAAATAACTTAGAAAGGCAAAACTATAATCTTTCAAGAGCAAGAAAAAAATTCAAACGCATACATTTCAATCTAAGAATCCCATACTTTCACGTTTAACATATGAGAAGGGTACAAATGACGTTAGATTTGCTCATTATAAACATATTAGACTGACCCGCCGTTTCTGTAACTTTTTGCGAATCAATGGTAATATAAGAGAAGCAGATGACTGAACAGTGGCCTTAATCTGCCCAAGCAACCTCTCCAAGTCTGGAAGCTTGCGGAGATAAGTACCAAGAAGTAACATAACTTCAGATTCTGCCATCAGTTCTTCCACTACATTGAGCCTAATATTTATCTCTTGAACATCTTTAAGAGGATGACAGATCCATAACCTCAAAAGCCGCTTTCCTGATGATGTCACACAGTTATCAAGATATTTGTACAGTGTACCTGCAGCATAAGTATTAAAATTAATAAAAGATGTTGATCCCATCTTTCAGACCTTGAATTTGAAACAAACACCTACCTGATGGACCACCATCATCATTGTTTCTGAAAATTTCAAGATTGACCATTGTTTGTCCGTCCATTCTTAGGCAGCCTCTGTAGACTTGGTATGGCAGTATTTCTCCATTCCGCAAGACATCATCTAACTGTATGAAACATTTATTCATAAATCATAGCAGTTATCTAACAAGACAAAAATCGGTATCTCAGATTATCCATATTTACCATCATCCTTGACATATGACTAATAAGGCCTCCAAGAGCACATAGAGCAATATCATCATGGACTGTGTCTTCGACTGTATGATTCCACAAATTTAGGGAGCCTTTAAAATATCCTTTAGACTGGATCAAAAGTTTAACCTCTGAAGCTTCTAAAAAGTCTGTAACTGGAGACCCTGATGTAAATTCTAGAGCAGTGGAACCTGCGAGACAAGTACAATAAGAACTTCGAGAATAACCAGTATAGCTCAAACATGGTGAATAAAAACCCGTAAGCTATTTTTCAAAACACTTCCAAGAAAACCCTGTGTTTATTGTTAACAAAAAAATACAGATGCTTAAGAAATCAAGCGTCAATTTTTTATCATTATGAAACTCCTGCACAATTATTTTAAATATATTATTGATTCAGAGTTGTGTAACCATGAATCATTTTGGAGACTGAGGCGACAACATTTTCCACAGCAATAACATAAAAAGGCAACCTTTTCACTCATCAAAGGAAGTTTCTTATTTAACACAAAAACAACTAACCAGTTGGCGAGAACTTCTTGAGAACTTTCTGTGTTTCTTTAGATAGTCCTGCAAAAATTTAAATCGAGGAAGTTGAGCAGGTAAAGTTTGTCAAAAATAAATATGTCGATCAATTCAATGAAAACATAAAATCTTAAGTGGAGGGGGAAGGTTTTCACCTCTAGCTTCATATATTATTTCCTTTGGAGACACCTAGAGTAACCACAGATGCACGTATTACTATCAAATTTGAAAAAGAAAATAACAGATGCGAAAATGGAAATTTTGAATTGCTTACTTGCATCAAGAGAGCGCCCAGAGCAGCACAGGAAGCATCATCTTTGATAACACCCGTCCAAAATTTTAAAGCAGCACAATCAACAAAAGCAAACCCATATGCAATTGAATTACTATCCAGCCCACAGCTCACCTAGAGAAAATTTCCAATGAAACATTCTGTCAATGTAACCTTATCGTCTTATTTTTATTTTCAACAGCATAATCCAACAGTAAATGGGAACTTTTTAATGAGTAAAATTCTTTAAATTTACCAAAAAAATGCAGACAAATAAATACTGCCTGAACTCAGAACTGAAAGAGAGAATAGGACAGGATAAATTATCTAGAACCACAATCGTCGTTCTTTTAACCAGTAAGTCCAAATGTCAAGTGCATACAAGAATTTAATCAATTTCTATTACCTCTTTTATGGCAAGCAAATGAACAGCATCAGGCCCAATGTCACCATCAACCTTGGTTGACGGAGTGACAACCTGTATCAATTTCCTAGGTATCACCTACAACCCAAAGTTAACAAGTCAGAAATTAAATGGCTTGAGGGATAACCAAAGAAAGTCGGCTAGAATAGGAATTATAACATCCAGATGAAAAATAAACAAATGGGAGTCATCCTTCAAGAATTTTGAACATTCAAATTTAAAAACCATCTTTACATATATACATGCTAAAAATACAGACGTACACACAAAAGATCCATCATTGGCAAGCATAACTTATGAAACCAACGAATACGCAGAATCAATGTTTGTGTATTACGTAAAGTATCATACTTACAGAATTTGCACCTCTGGTTTTTGTTTGATCCGAAGATTCCAACTGCTCAACTCGCCCAACTTTATATCTTCACACAGAAGTTGTAAAAATGTGTTAACCTCACCTCACATACTCCAATTAACAGCACACAAACATGATGTTGAAGTACATTTTCATGAAGATTTTTATTCATCTATAACGTCCCTAGTTTACTCGTTTTCTGTTTGGTCAGTTTGATCTCTCTACTTCAGATATGCATCAAGTGAGAACCAAAGCATGCACATCTTATAGAGGATACAATCTGAAAGAAAACATAAATAGGAAGTCATACGAACAAAAGGTACAGAGTTCTCAACATCCTTACCCACGAGCAACAAGCTTTTGAACAGCATCATCAATCCCACTTTCAGGAACACCAACCTAAATAGAAGTGGCATGTCACGGATTTATGGATAACTTAAAAAAGATGAAGATATGGATTGACTGGAAAGAACAAAATTGGCGATTTTGATTAACCTGCCTACATTTCCCAACACCGCTTAATGTCATTTTCCAGTCAAGCTCCTTGTGACCAATTTCAGCATCTTGTTCATATAGCTCATAGAACTTCCCCTGTAGTGTGCAATGAATTGAGATTCCAGAATCTTTATTTTATGAAATAAAGGTACCGTACCACTCACACATAGAAAGCATCCACTAATAAAAGCAAAGTCTCATGGGAGTATAAACTGAGAAGAAAAGGAATCAAGCCTAGCAAATAATATGCTTTATACCTTATCAATCTATAAATGCATATGCTTACAGGAATAGGTCGGGAATGATGGATCTCAATCCAAAGTGAAGAATAGTTACTGAATTTGGAGGAAATGATACCCCCCTTGAAAATGTAAAGACTAACATTTCCTTTCCAAAATTCATATTCACTATTTCCTTGTTTCTTTCTTTAAATCTCTCTTCGATGATGGAACCAAATTTGATTTAAATTGATTCTCGTTTCATTAACTCAAAACCAAAATCAACGATAATACAACTCATTTTGATTTTAGTTCCAAAGTAACCTTTGTAAACGTGATATTAAAAACTCATATGGTTGCAGATTATGGAGATAACCTAATGTAGCACAGGTCACAAGAAACAACAATTATTTAGAAGCTGAAGTCTGAAGACAGGAGCTATATGAACAAGATGCTGAAATTATTTTGAATTCAACAAGAGCTATTCAACAATTATTTTGAATTCAGGAGCTAATTCATGCAATGATGCTGTTGATGAATGTAAACTAACCACTTTGAAGAAAAGCAAAACGTCCATATATTGACATTTCACATTCCAGTATTGTTTTTGTGACGCTGACATTTTCTTCAGCACATCAGGTGGAATGTATAATGTTTTCTTATCATATAGAGGGTGGCCAGGCCTTCTACCATTAGCATCTCTGACTTGAGAGGGATTGAGCCACTCAAATTTGCTAGTTGCATCAGAAACTTCGTTGTGAATCTTGTTTGAGTTTATTGAATCCTGAAGGAGTTTAACTCTTTTGGTAGTCTCCTGAAAACAACGACCACTCGCATCCTCTAGAAAATCCTCTTGAGATCTCTTCAAACGGGAGACAGAAGGTTTCATACCGGGAGTTTCAGGTCCAGGAATCTCATCATCGCTTACAATTACCAAGATAGGTCCTCTAATTCCGTTTAAATTTGCAGCGTTGAGTTTATCGTGATGTGCAGAAGCTACCTCTTGCCTCTGAAATTCTTTTGAATCATTAACCTTACCAGAAATGGAACATAACTGAGAGGAATCTCTACGAACCTCGTCATGAGAGGAATCTTTTTGAACCTCATCCCTGCATAATTCATTCACATATATTAAATGCAACTCGAGCATAGCCACGAGTTTAAAATTGTCAGTTCCGCATTTATTCTCCCTCGAACAGGAGACAACTGTGCAAAGAATTACAAAAACAGAATTCTGCGCGGTTCGAATGGAGAACACAAAATGCAGTCTATCACGAACTACAAATCGAAAAACGTACTGGCTTAGTTAGTTTCAACATTACCTCTGATGCGCCTTACGTTTATCGTCAACTCTCACAAATTTGTGCATGATGCTCGAAAAGAGAGAAGAACCTTTGTTCTTCTCAATCACCGGCAAAATCTGGCGGGGAACCTTCTCCGGCGGAGTGTCGGTTCCTCTGATCTCCAGTGAGGGATCCGCGGTGGTTTTGATAGCCGGCTGCTCCAAACCAGAAACGCCTTGTTTCGCCGGAAATCGAGTGAGCCGCTGGCCGATGGAGGAGGCACCGCCATCGGAGATCCGTTTATCGGACGGAGATTTTTGGAAGAAGGATAACAAAGATTTCTGGCGCTGCATTTTTCGCGATGAATTGGAAGCTTCGCTAAGAACTGGAGGGAGCGAAGAGCAGTATAAAAGGTTCAAATTGGCGCCAAAACGTTTGCGCCCTTCCGAGTGCCCTAATTTGCAATTTGGTGAATGTTTCTCAATTTAATATTAATATTAAAATATAGCATAAATTACACTTTTAGCCTTTTGGGTGGGTCCACCTGGCCGAAACAAGCGCGAAAGACTTCTTAGAAACTGGCGGGTGAAAAGATGGGAGACGTTTTCCTACGTATTTTTTTAATAAGGAAATTATATTGAAATTTTTAAATGCGTAGCTAGCTTGTAAAAAAATTTGTAAATATATATAGAGTATGGAAATATAATATTTTTTAAGAAACTAACTATTCGTTGATTTTTAAATACTTCTTATTAATTAATTAACTTTAACGGAAGTGATAATAGCATTTTTTTCTTTAAAACCTCGATTACATAATTGTTAACTTGAAAGCAAAAAAAAAATAAGACAATATTAAATATTAGTTAACCACGATCAGATCAGTAGTCAGTAATTTATCAGTCAACAATCTTAAATATTAATTAATCGTAGTCTTAAAAATTACTAAATTAATCTATATATGATAATAACTTTGTTGACATTGTGAGTTAATTATAGTCACAATAATAAATTATAAGTAAATATAACACGTGTTTATAATAATTTTGTAGCTATCAATTTAAATTAGCTCAATAGATAAGATATCAATTATATAGAATATTCAGCTTGGCATTATAACAGCGTTTAAAAATAGTATATACTTTATTAAATAATATACCATATTATAATAAGGACACACAACAGTAGTATAATTTTTCTCTTACCTAATCTCAAATCTCCATATTTCACTTAAAATTAAAAAGAGCCTCGACAAGAAGAAAATGAAATGAAATGAGGTGCCACGTCATCGTCTTTGAGTTGATATATTCAAGAACGTTCGAGAAACAACAAGAAGCAGCAGAGGCGCGAAAACAAAGAACTTTCCAGAGAACATTACCTCTTCGCTATATATATATAATTCATCTTCCGTTGGATGCTCAGGCGACTTCCCTGATCGGAATCTCTTCATCGTCCGGCGTAATCCATTCCGTTTCTCAATCGATATCCGTTTGCTTATCTTTTATAATTTCTCGAGTTCTCTACAATGCCGAGTCGATTCCCGGGAGCAATTACTCAAGATTGGGAGCCAATGGTGCTCCACAAGGCGAAGCCAAGGGCGCAGGATCTCCGCGATCCGAAGGCCGTGAACCAGGCGATCAGATCCGGCGCGCAGGTCCAGACCGTGAAGAAGTTCGACGCCGGATCGAACAAGAAAGCGGCGGCGGCGGCGGTGAATGCGAGGAAGCTGGACGAAGGCACGGAGGCGGCGGCTCTGGATCGCGTATCGGCGGAGGTGAGGCTGGCGATTCAGAAGGCGCGGCTGGAGAAGAAGATGAGCCAGGCGGAGGTTGCGAAGCAGATCAACGAGCGCACTCAGGTGGTGCAGGAGTACGAGAACGGCAAGGCCGTGCCGAATCAGGCCGTTCTGGCGAAGCTGGAGAAGGTTTTAGGCGTCAAACTCCGTGGAAAATCAGGCAAGTAAACTTTGAAAACCGTTCCGTGTAGCAAATTCGGGCAACAGAGATCGCGTTGTGATGTGTAATTGTTCGGCTGGATAGATTTTCTACTCGTCTCTCTCTCTGAATTTTTACCTTCTTGGAAGTTGTACGGCAAGAAGATAGTGGGATTGAGCAGAATCATGGGAAGGCTTTGATTTGTAAAAAGTATGTGGATCTTCATGTGTTTCGGCCTCTCTTTGGGGGTTCATCAAATAGTTTGGATCTTGAAGTTACTCTGTAAATGTGTGTCTATTCATTTTCTCATCTAGTATAATTTGAAATTAATGTATCACAGTTAAATTAGTTTGTTTGGATTTTTTTCTTGAAAAATAAGCAAATTTATTGAAATATGGTTCTTAATCTTAATTTATTAATTGAAAATCAAAATGTAACTGGATTGAGCAAGTAATTTGATCTTGAAATTTATTTTTAAGTTAAGA
Organism: Momordica charantia; assembly: GCF_013281855.1. NCBI lineage: Eukaryota > Viridiplantae > Streptophyta > Magnoliopsida > Cucurbitales > Cucurbitaceae > Momordica > Momordica charantia. Next base: position 34,452,457 of record NW_028275166.1, read on the forward strand.
ACACACTAACCATTTATAACACTTGAAATCTCGGGCAACAATTCTAAACTATTTTAATTGATGACAAACAATTGAAATTATATCACTTTAAATCTCAAGCAACTATTCTAAACTATAATAGTTTGAAGAGTTCGAGCAATTATTCTAAACTATATTAGTTAAATTATTCCTACCCATTTATAATAAACGATTGAAATTTATTTTTTAAGTTATTTCTGTGAAGGGATATTTTTACACCTAATTTTAATATAAGATAATAAATATATATTTGCAGTTTAATTTAGCAGTTAAAACATCTTACTAATTTTATAGAGATCGATATTCAATTTTCTATTTTGATATTTGTTGTATTTCATTTTTTAACCACCCTCGGAGAATAGTTTAGCATACATATAATTAGTTTAGCGGACCATAAATAATATTGAGACTGAGAGTAAATAAACTTGAATTTGCTTATTGATTTACACGTAGCCAATATATATACAAGAATTAAGTACAGAAGAATAAAACTATACATTGTAACCACCGCCAACTAACTCCCAATTAACTAGGATATTAATACAATACATCCTAATAAATAATTATATATGAGGCTCTAGTTTGATTCTTGGTTCTTTTTTTTTTCATAGCTCAAAATAGGGAAGCCACATCCCTTTTTTTTAGTCTAATAATAAGTGATCAACATTTGAAATGTTATCTTTTGAAGGGTAACAATTGCTTTATCTAATTTTTTTTAGTCCAATAAATAAGAATGTAGATTCGAATTTATAACTCTTCCGTTAAAGATAGATGCATTATCTAGTTGGTATAGGTTCGGTTTGACCATTAATTTATCTATTTATAGTTGTGTGCGGGCTGTTAGGTTTATAAGTTACCTTTCAAACTTTCAACTAATATTACAAGAAAATAAAAATAAAAACTAATATTATTCAAATTTATCAAATAAAATTATGGCTAAATTGATTATTTCTTTATCTCTCTCTCTCTCTCTCTCTCTCTCTCTCTCTCTCTCTCTCTCTCTCTCTCTCTGTTCTATAAATGTACTGAAAAAAGTATTTATTTGAGACCCACAATCAAACTATTGGAAAGAAGAGAGAAACCCCAAATGGTTTTTATACGAAATTTAGAAATTATAATTTTAAAAAATCCGAGACTAAAATAGTTCAACAATTATTATCATTATTATTATTATTTTAATTCGTCCCTTATTCCATCCATTTTAATTCCTCGACTCCAAAGTATCAGAATCAACCAATAAAATTATAATTATAAGTAAAAAGAATAAATATATTCCAAATTTCCACCGCAATTTCTTCACCGCTAAATGGAGAAAAAACTACAAAAAATGGCAAATTATAAATCTTCAATCTCTTACATATCTGATAACTCCATAAAAATTATCAATGGACGATGTAAGTAACGACGAGGGCCACCAGAAGAAGAACGTAAGCAATCCCTTGGTCAATTGCAGCGCCTGCAACAACAACAACAAAAACAACGCAAGAATTAGGGTTTCTGTTATTCGCCGATCAAACTCAGCAACAAAGAAAAATCAACGACAGAGACCGTCGGAAATTACTCACCGTCGTTCGAAGGACCCGCCGGCGCCGGCGAAATATCGTGCGAGTGCCCGTAGGCTAGTTGCAGAAGAGTCAAGAACATGAGTAATCCGGCGATCGGAACGGCGAATAGCTTCATCGAACTCATATTTTCTTTTCCGACTGAATCTAGGCGAACGATCTCTGAAAATTTAGAAAATGTTTCTCTTCTATCGATTGCGAATAGGATTCAAAACAACAGAGAAGCCGAAACTGAAGTTGAATTTGGAGATTGGAGATTGGAGAACGGAGGAATTGGGGCTTTATATGAAGGAGAGGGACAAAATTGGTAGGTTATTCGGGGAAAGAGGGGGGAAATGGACGAGTCAAGAACGCGATTTTGACTCGGCGGGCGGCTCATTGACTCGGACACGCACCCGAAAGCGACTGAAGAAGGTAAAGAAGGCGCGGGCCATTTGCGAAGGCGTAGAAGTTCCGTTTCTGAATTTTAGTTGTGGTTAAAAATTATATTTGGTCACGTAATTTTGTTGAAATAAAAAATTGTAATGACTTAGATTTTGTATTTTTTAATTAGTAACAACATTTTTTTGCCATAGAACTTCTTTTAAACGATTTGATAATATTTCTCATACGCGTGGATTCATAAATTAAGGATCAAATAGATTTATAAATTGTAAAGATTTGATCATTATATTATAAAATCGATGTTTAATTTTTATGAGATTTTAATGATACGAATCAAATTGTTGCAAAATTTAAGTTAAGAGAAATTAAATTGTTACGTATTAAAGATTAAATTGTTATCAATTTAAAATAAATCGACTAAAATCATGTTACTGAAGCATTTAAGGTAATTAATTTTTTATTCAATGTAAGTTGCATTTTGGTCACATAATTATTGTACTAAGAAAAATGTATTTTTTAATATTTCTTTATTTAATTATTTTAATGACTTTAATTTTCTTGTCTTATTTGCGGCTAATAACTTTCAACAATATTGACTTTACAAATGGACGAGAAAACGACTAAAATGTTTGTTTTATTTTAGAAACAGTTGGATGAATATGATTTATATTTCAATGAATCTAGTCGTATATTTAAAATTTTCGTCAGTATACTTTTTTACTATTGTATATATATCATCTCTAAACTTTTAAAAATTAAATAATGTCTTTGAATTTTGAATTATATATATTTTCAATTATGTAATTAATGACGTGAAATGTTTTTAATGAAGAAGGAAATTGAAATTTACATTTTAATAGTGATCCACGATCTGAAGTATTGCCAATGTGGCTATAGTTGGACAGCTAAGACATATAATACTTTATTATATTAAAGGTTTAAATCCTCGTACCTCTTATATTCTCATATAAATAGTGATATGACGTGGTATAGTTTTCTAAACTCGACATACCTTTAATAATTTTAAATTTAAAATGTCAAAAGCTCAAACCTTCCCCCAAAGTATCCCTCCTAGCCGTAGGAGATAGAATATTGTAAACTCAGTTTTAACCAAGTAGTATTCAAACACTTGTTTCACAAATTTATTTTCTACCAAATCAAATATAGATTTAACAAATTCATATCTAACAAACTATTTCGTGCAGAGCCAAACACATGCTTAACTGTTCGAACTTACGAACCAAACACACTCTTAAATGACTACTAGATTAGTTGGAAGAGGAAATAATGTGAACCTGTACCTAAAATATTTAGGAAATTGTTTGAAAAAATAATAAAGTGCAAAGTATAAAATTCGAATAAAGAATCTAGGTCTTGAATATTGTAAAAAGGTTGGGACATTTTTCAATTTAGAGGTTCAAACAAAGCTCATCCACCCAATTCCTTTTCTTTGGACACAAATTATGGAGGGTTTGACTATAAAATATTTTGCTTTAGAGTTTAGATCATATAAAACTTTAATTTTTTGATTCATGTATATTAAAAAAATAAAAATATATCTAGAAAACAAGTATCAATCTTCTATTAATCACAGCTATAAACTCATATTTGACTCATCATTATCAACTGTCTTTGCTTATACACACTTATATAAGAAATATTTTTTTAAACCACATTCTAAAAGGAAAAAACATTATACTATAAGAGGAATACGTTCATAAGATTTCTTCGATAGATTAAATTATGAGTCTAATCCATAAATTTTATAGTTATATATCTTTTAAATTAAAATTGTCAATGAAAATTGAATCATGATTCTATACAAAACATGATAATATCATTAACTAAACATATCTTTAGGATAAACGTGATGAGAAAATAACATAACAAAAGAAACAACTTTCATAAAATGAAATTCCAAACCAACAGAAAATGACATGTTAATAGGAATCACTCATCAATTTTCCAAACATATGTATTTATTTATATTGAAAGGGAGAGAGACCTATTTGTTTCAATGAACTTGGAGTCTCTTCAACACAAACATCATGTTGTTCGTGTTTTTCTTTTTTTGTTATGGTTCGTTAGAGAGATAAGTTTGAGGTCTAAATTCAATATAAAATAAAATAAAATTGAGATCGAAGATATAATTACAGACAAGATAAAATTGTCAACTTGAACATAACAATCGATTAAAACATATCGGTCAACTTACATGTACCTCAACCAATCTCACGAGACAACCGACAGACCTTACAACATTTGGTGCTGATAAACACATAGGAATTACTAGGTGGCCATCATGGCGATCAAAATATATTCTGAAATAAAAATAAAAATAAATAAATAAAAATAAAAACACAGGACAAAATGATAGACACGAATATTGGGTTTGAACAAGTGTAAAGAAAGAGCTGCAATAATTGAAGATAATGAGGTTGACAAGTAACAGAGACACACAAATAATATTACCACCAAATACCATTCCCACTCTTATTCTTCTAAGGGTAGGCCATGGAATTTTGCCATTCTTTTCTTCTCAATCCATAGCTAATCTCAACCACTTCAATATGTCCAGAAAAAGACCCCTCCCTCCCTCTCTCTCTCTCATATGGAAGCTGAAATTGTGAAAGATTACAAGGTCAAGGTTGGTAGAGAGACAAGAAAAATTGAACTGTTTATGCAACCAATGCTTGGCTGGAAATCCATGCCTTCCTAAAACAAGAAGTCTGCAAAAACGAGCTCTTTTTCGGATTTACAAACACAATAAAAGAGTTCCTTCCAATCGTCGATCAAGTTCGTGATCGTGTTGACGAACTAGATCAAATAAACAAACACAATAAAAGAGGTTCTTCTAATCGTCGATCAAGTTCATGTTGACTAGATCAAATAAATAGATAAATATGAAAAGAAGAAGATTAACCTATTGTATTCAAGAAGATCATAGGAAAAATCTATATGCCAAATCCGCAGCAAGAATGAATAATTATCAAGTGAATTTACTTTCAACAAACAATAACATACGCACATATTATATATATACCGTTGCATTCAATGTTGAGATATATATATATATATATATATATATATATCAAAGCTTTCTTTTCTTCACAAAGTTTAGGGAATTAGAAGGATATAAGTTTAAGGATTGTTACATGTATTTTGCTTCTTGCATATGCCTTTAGGAAGATTCAAGAGATTTTTTGGGAGAAAGAGCAGCCACAGGGTTGTTGGCAGGCATTGATTTTGATCGTTTCATCCACGCTGAAGACGTTGAACGATGAAGCCGACACCTAAACGAGCCTTGATGCATCGTGGGTGAGCACAAGCACTGCCCTTTCGGTGAACTGGACCTCACAGTCTCAGCATCTCTATTGCCATGTTTCGGAGACGTGGAAACTGCAACGCTAAGGCAGCCCTCAGAGGCCATATCTGCAAGTGCAAGAAATATGGAAGCTCAAAAGTATTTAAAAGAGCAAAAGATTTTCTAATCGCAATATAAATATGATCAGTATTAAGAGATTTATCCTCAAGTAGTGTGTGAGGCCAGAAGTAGTTATAATGCAATTCAAGTGGCGATATTTTGATTCTTCTTTGCTTGTCCTTTGTGAAAGCAACCATACAAAAAGGCCAACTCTATCTGTTATGCCAAAAAGTGGAATCTGGCTAAGTTCATATTTGTTTAGTATCAATAATTAGAATCATGTTGTCATTCTAGGATATAATATCAATATCTTCATTCTTCCACAATTTGCATACAAATCAAAAGAGGGAAAATAAAGATATAATTTCGAAAGTTGAAGAATAAAGACCAAAACTATGGTTATTTGCTGCTTTTGGGATTGTGGACCGTGACAAAACTTTTCCACATCAAAAGGTTCTGATCTTCCTATCTACTCATTATGGAGGATCAGATACTCCCACTCAATAATTGAAGTGGGTCATTCTCAAGAGAATTTGCCACGATAGTATTTTTTCCCCTTATATATCCGTGAGTGTAGACAAGATTCCGTGCACCTAGACTAATTTGACGAGACAACTGCTTGACCCTGCTATATGTGGTTGTCAAAATAACTCATAAAATATTAAATCTCAGGTAGATGGTCACCATGGTTTGAACCTATTCCTTCTAACCTCTTGACTATTTCTATTGGCCCTTATTGACCACTAGGCCAACACATGATGATCGAATTTGCCACCATAGTCCCGAGAGAGAGAGAGAAAAAAAAATTTCTGATTCAACAGTTAAAAAACTCATCCTTATTTACCTTATAAAGGGAGGGAGGAGGAGAGAGAGAGAGATATTAGAATCTGAAAGGTTATCCATTGGCATAGGATCGCACAAACTCAATTTTGGATCTTATTTGATGCTTCAGTATCAGAATACTCTTGCTTTATTTTATAGCTTACCATACATGACAACAGGGATGGGCCTTCGTACATAGTCCATTTTTCAGTTCTTTGGATCTGGATAATCTGATGAAATCATTTAAATTCCAAATTGTTGAAATGATTTAAACCGTTTCTATTAGATTATATCCATATCTCGATTCTTTCATGCTTCAAAAGTAGGGTTAGACTTGACTCTACACCACTTGATAATCTAAAAACTCGTAAAATACTTGCAACTACGTACTTGCTTCTCTGTTCTCAATTCTTTTGGATTTTCAAATATCGATAAGGCACAATAACGAAGCGAACTAATGCTCATAGGTCTAAATCAAAGTTAACAGAAGCTTACCAATTTGCAGCAAATTGATTTGAGAAAACTTATACTCCTGCTCTGCATATTGCCATTCCGTACTTCATAATTGAACAAGTTCTTCGGTATACAGAACACGTATGATAATGGCCTGCAATCGAATTACGTAGAAAGAATTTCAAATTTCAAGTGAAACTTAGATATGACAACCAAGATATTCTCATTCTCAATCACCACATAAAAAGAGGATACTTAGCTCGGCATTCGACAATTGTACTTGTCGGGCTTGCGGGCCTCGTCCTCTTCAGTATTGATATTCATCTTCCTCTTTCCTCTTTTCTTCATCTTTTTCAAAAGGATCACATGGCAAATGTTGATGGTGGTAATGGCACTTGCAGGCTGCAGCTCTAAACTAGGGAAATACAACGGCTCTACACCCTGTTTACAAGAAATAATTCAATGTGCTAATGAATTAATTATATTTATCAATTTTTAGAAATAGGCTACAGTAGAAAGTAAGAGAGACTTTTTGGGATCCTACATCTAACTGTTATGGGGAGCCACAATGAGATGGCTATCCCAATAATTCCTCTCATTGTGGCCTATCCCACTACTAAACGCATTTTAACACAAATCTTCTTTTGAGGAATTTTGGTTCTTTTCTTACTATTAAACAACGTATTAGAAACACAAGACAACCAATCAGAAATATCAACAAATTGTCCGCTCTTTGGGACCCAAGCATGTGCTAAAAACTTAAAACGTCTAAGATGAAGAGACTTTTCTAGGAATATATAAAATACACTATTTAGAGAAATGAGCTTCCATCACTATTTAGAGAAATTAGCTTCCACCATTCTTTTCCTAGCACAAAGTACATGACTCAAATACCAATAATTTGTCGAGAGATCTTCAAAATCTGCCTAAATATGTAAGCATCCACATCACCAACTTCATTTTTTTTTCCCTAGAGACTCCTAAGAACTGGAACTAATTTGCTTGCCAACATAACTATAAACCACCAAAGAACCGAAATATATCAACTCAGTTTCTGTTGTGTGTGAAAATGATTATTGTCAACTATAATACAAGTTAGACTAGCATTTTTTAGAAGAGCTTCCACGGTATGCGAAACTACCATTATACCAAAAATTGAATAGTATAGGATAAATTTAATCTTGTATATATATTCTCAGTACTCCCCTCCCGTGTGTGAGCTCGAATATTAATTTGATATTAAAAACCAAATATATGAACATTTAATACTAATTAGAGAGAAGATGATATCATAATAGTTCTAGCACGACCCTCTATGACCATATAAAACTACCACTATATCAAAAACTGAAGTTAATAGAATAAGGTACCTTCAATCTTTTATATATATTCTCGCCACTGAATATAAAAAATGGAAACAAATAAGTACGAAAGAGTAACTGGTAAGAGAAATGCTACTATCGACGGACCAGGCAAAGGTAACTTCTCTGTATAACAATGTCAAATTTCATTTTCCCGAGAAGATTTTCATTTTCATCAATCCTAGTTTCAAAGTATAGTTATCAAAAGTTTAAAACTATCCAAAAGTCTGATAATGGCAGAAGCGGATAGATAAAAATCTGGCAGGATAACAAATTGGCAGAACTTCATTCTTTTTTCACAAAGTTTCCACCTGCCCCAAACTCCAAGAGTCATACAGGATTTTCTTTATTAAACTCACCCAAACATTTTAACAAGCGACCTCGGGGTAGGTGTTACTCGATTGACAGTAATTCATTCAAATTAACTCCACGATGCACCATAAGCTAGGGGTGTTTAAAGAACCCAAATTATGGACTTGCTTGAGTTTATTAGGATTCAAATTTACGGGTTGGGTTGGTTTATACATATAACCATTTTCCTAAGGAGAATATGCTATCCAGTAGAGGGCGGCCTTCTCTATGAAACAGTGTCAAACTTGGTTTTCCCAATAAAATTTCTATTGATCCTAGTTTACAAGTAGAATTATCAAAAACCTAGAACTATCCAGGAGTCTAGCGATGACAGAGGAAAATAGATAAAAAGTATCTTGCAGAATAACAAATTTGCGATACTTCATCCAAATTTTACTCCAAAATTCACGGTAAACGAGAGAAAATTAGATACCCGAGGAAGAGAAGAAACATACAGTTGGAAAATGGGAAGTCGAGAAGGTTTTCCTCGGCTGCCATGGAATGGAGATCATCTGGCTCTTTAAGCCTGACTTTTACCCTAAAAGTGAGAATCGCAGTCCAGAAATGAGCGTCGTCTCGTTGAGGAATGGCGATTCCATAGCCATTATCAAATTCCCTCCCGCCGTAAGTCATCGAAAACTAAGCTCGCTGCGCGCCTTCTCAGAAATCGGGCGAAACCCAATTGGAAAATAATAAAATAAATATTGTTTACCAATAATATGGCAACATTTGGCACTAAAAAATATGATGGTTGCATTATGGATAGGACGGAATATGTTTTAAGTGCGGTTTCGTTACCCGTAATAAAAATCAATCGGAATGAGTTGCTTACTAAAAATTTTTAAATCCAAATGAGATATTTTGATGTTATCTGTTAAAATTGTTTAAATAATAAATATCATAATTACTAATGTACACTTTCTTATTTTTAAGTAGTTATAAATATATTATATTAATATTTTTAATTAAACTAATAATCATTTTTAATCTTTATTAAAAGGAACAATACATTTTAATTTATTTTATTATATTTTATTGATAATAAATAATTTTTATTATAACAATTTTTTGATATTAGTAAATAATAAATAGTTAGAATAAAATTACATCAATTATATTAAAATAATTTTTGATTGAAACAAATTAATATGAAAAAGTATTAAATTCTATTGGATTTTATTTTTTAAAAATTTATTGATATTAACTCATAATAACAAAGTAAAATTAAATAAATGAAAATTTTAATATAAAATTGTAATGTTTTACAATAAAATCACATCAACTAATAAAAGTTTTCTAAATTCTTATTAGAATACGAATTAATAGTATAAACAAAAACTAAAATCGTAAACAATTAATTATAAAAGTGTAAGATTCGCTCCATGGGAAATTTGAAGAGATCAACGAGGTTATTTGACATGAATAAGATTACACTCATGAGTGGTGATTTGAAGTTTGAGGTAGGATCCACCAATTGATTCAATTCTTACAATTTAATAAACACCCTCGAATGGATTAAACTCTAACGTAACAAAGTTTAGAGACTAAATTTATACCAATTTAAAAGTATATGAAGTAAATATAAGTTTTAATAAAAATACAAGAACCAAAAAGAACATTAAAAAATTATAGGTTCTAAAATTAACCAAAATTTAAAATAGATGCAATAAAATAATATTTTGAAACTAGCATTTTAATGGGATATTAAAAATATTTTAGATTCAAAGTATAAAACCACATAGTGTAGATTGGTAATTTAACTTGGAGAAAAAAAGGGAGGTTTAAAAACTTTATGTTAAATGGAAGGAAGGATAGAATAAGAGATCAGGAGCACACAAATTTGTTCCCTTATCCCAAACACTACCCGCCAATATAAAATATATATATATAATAAATTAAATTCCCAAAAAGGGAAGGCTCCAAACGTGGCGTTATTTCGTAAGAACCACGTGGACATCTTTTTCGGGCAGCACAGCGGCGTATCCTAAAGTAAAGGTAGGGAGCAAAATCAGCTAATGAGCGACCGAATCTAAGACACTGTTTGCCTTTGGCCCCTCTTTCTCTTGTCTCTTTATTTATTTTAATGGCGTCACGTTCCCCACGCGACTTATGGAGCGTGGTTTCCATACCCTTAACTTAAAACTTATATTTTCAATTTTTGTTCTTTTAACCCTCAAATCATCTGTTACGACACTTTAATCTTAAAATTTATTAAAAAGTAGTAATAAAATTATGTCAAAGTATTTCAAACATGTATGAAATTTTGTTAATAATTTGTAAATATAAATCAAAATAGGCATTTTTTAAAGTACAGAACACCATTTAATAATTATTACAGTTAGTTAACTTTAATTTGCTATCAACTAAAGTCACTTTTTCATGTTAGTTAGTTGATTAGACAAACTAATATTTAATTTGTTATTAACTAAAGTCACTTTTTCATGTTAGTTAGTTGATTAGACAAACTAATGTATTTATATGTGATAACTCTATATCACATTCGTTACGAGAGATTATTCTGTAGGAGAGATTTATCCATTAGTAAAATTTTCTCTCTCATTTACGTGTAATATGGTATCAGAGCAAATATAGCTCCCATGTAAAACCCTTTTTTTTTCTTTACTAATTATGCGATTTCTCGCCATTGTAGACGTATGAGGAGAAGATTGATAGCTTTCCTTTTCAATTCTCATGGCAGATAATATCTCTTTCATTTACGTGTAATAATAATATATTTATCACAATATACAGTTTAAAAGTACGGGTCCAAAAATAAAACAAAGTCAAAATATATCATAAGTTGTTATTTGCCTAACTTTTTTAGCTATGCACTTATTTGACATTGAAAGATTTTTCAGTGGTTTATTACATTAATAGATTCTCCAAGAACCATAATTGAGTGAATGGTAAAACTTCACATAACGAAAATTATATTTTTGAATATTTTGCAATAGAAACATATAAAATAAAACAAAATGTATTTCGGTTTTTATACATTATTTTATAAATATATTGTTTGAATAAAATAATTATAGATGTGGATGTGTAAGACATTATTTTGATACAAATATTAAAATGGACAACAACCTATAAATTATAAAATACAAAAAATTATTTTAGCTTGTATAAGAACCACAATTTTCCTTTACGAAAAAAAGAATCACAATTTTCTAGTTGAACATTTTAAAAGTCTACCTAACCAATAATAGAATTATGTAACTTGACTCATATTAATTTCAGCCTTAGCCGAAAGTAATCTGTGAATTTTTTTAAAAGCTCGTAAGATGTACGCTCCATTTGGCGCGTGGGAGTGTTAGGCACTGAAATATCTTATCCAGTCTTTTGAAATCACGACGTGTACAAAACGACAATCAAGATGAAGTCCGGGAGGTGAAAATCTCCAAACCAATCAAGAAAACGAACGGCTGGATATTCGCCACGTAAATCAATGTTATTGTACGCGCCTCCCCACTATATATAACGGTGCTGCCTCACCTCTTTCAGCACTAGACGCCTTTTCCCACACCACAAGCCTCAATTTAAGAGAGGGAGAGAGAGATAAGCTTCTTTTTTTTTTCTCTGTATGGGATGGAGGCGAACAACCAAAACGACACCGTTGCGCCGTTCGTGATGAAGACTTTTCAGATGGTCAACGATCCGACGACAGACGATTTAATCGCCTGGGGAAACGCCAACAACAGTTTCATCGTCGCCGATCCTCTGGAACTCTCACGCCGAATTCTTCCCTCTTACTTCAAACACAACAACTTCTCCAGTTTCGTTCGTCAACTCAACACTTATGTAAGTCCAATTTCAATCGATTCTTGTAATTTGTGAATAATTCGTATTTGAATAGCTCAAATTTGATTTCGATTTTGCAATTTGAATTTTTTTCGGCAGGGATTCAAGAAGGTGGACCCAGATAAATGGGAATTTGCGAGCCACTGGTTTCTCCGAGGTCAGAAGCATTTACTGAAGAACATTTCGAGGAGAAGACACAATCGGAATTCGTATTTTCAAGTGAAATGTGAAGACGACGAGGAATTGGCGATGGAGATTGCGAAGCTGAAGGAGGAACAGAGGGCTTTGGAAATTGAAGTTGAATCGATGAACAAGCGAATCGAGGCCACGGAGAAACGGCCGCAGCAGATGATGGCGTTTCTCTACAAGATTATTGAGAATCCTGAGATTCTTCCGAGGATGATCCTGCAGAACCGCCGTATTCGGCAGCAGTTGGCGCCGAAGCGGCGGCGCCTTGGGATCCCGCCGGCGAGTCCGGTCAAAATCGAGAAGGCCGATGACGCCGCCGTAAGGGATAATTCATCGCTGGAGACCGGTGTTTTCGCCGATTCGCCGGAGACGACCTTGTGGTGGAGCACGGGGAGTCAGGCGCGGATTACGCAAGAGCCGCACGGCGGCGCCGCCGTTTCCAGTCCGCTGACATCGGACTCCGGCGGCTGTTTGAGCGATTACGTGGCGCTATCGCCGCCGGAGAGTATCATATCGGTGCAAGGGCTTGGCGGCGGGCACGATAGTTGCTTGGCGGAACTGGTGGCCGGAGAGGAGCTGAGTCCGCCTCCGCCTTATCCGTTTTCGCTGTTCAGTGGTGGCTTTTAGAAAAAGAACAAAAGTTTTATCTTTAAAATTATTTTTTATTTCTGATCCCCCTTTGAATATATTTTTATTTTTTAATGCAATTAGATAGGGGAAATTATGTTAGTTTATCAATGTTATAATGAGCAAATAAACAGGAACAACTTACTTCACTATTTTACTAAAAAAAACTTGCTTGACTATAATAATCAATAAAATATTATTAAGAAATACTAAAATATATATATATATATATATATATATATATATTATTAAGAAAATATATAATACACATTGTGTGCAATTTGTTAGAACCATAGTTTATAATTCACGATATAAAATAAACAGCATAAAATAAGAAATAATACACTATTTTACCTATATAAAGACTTGCACCCAATGATATTTATGTGGAAATTAAAATGCCAACACATTATATAAAAAAAACGATATTTATGTTACATGTAAAAATAAATGAAACAAAAGTGATTACGACTCTTGTATTAAAAAAAAGTGATTACGACTACATTAAAACGACATCGCAACATAAACTTAATGACGAGTAATTGGTATTTTTGAATCCTACAAATTTTTGTGATTGGATTTTTTATCCTTTTTTTAATTTTTTTCTGACCCTTGGACGTGTTACCTTTTTTTTTTTTTTTACTTTTGTCCCTTGTAAAAAGACTTGAACACCATCATGCTAAAAAATAATCTCTACATCTCCTCAACTCTTTCAATCTCGATCTTCTTTCTCCCTTCAATTTTCATATTGAAAAAATCTCGCTACAAATTTTGATATCTATGCGTCGTTCCACATGGGATTTAACTGAAAATAAAACTTGGGAGCTAAAATTCCGACAGGATTATGATTGAATTCAACCGAACATAAAAGAATTGTGTTTAGGATCTTAGGTATTGACAAATCGGTATTTCTTGCATCGTTGTCATATTCCATCGTCAACACTTGGGAGCTAATGGATGACCTCAATGACTTCAATTTCAATTTTGACGTCATTGCAAACCCTCAAATTGCGAAACTCCCTTCAAGACAGTTGAATTTTTTAAATGTTTGAGGATGCGCTTTCATCAGAAGCTCTATTGTCATGTCAATTAGGTTCCAATGACCATTAGAATAATGCGAAATCAGTGCTTAAAAAAATTAGATTTGAGATTCCTATATGGATTTCAATCAAAATTGGCACACCATTCATACAATCTCGATTGAATACAGAGATTTTTTGTTATTGCAGCGGGATTGAATACAAATGACATTTATAATCCATATATATAATAAATCAAGTTAAGATCGACCACTCATTTATTTTTTATTTCCATATATAATAAATCAAGAAGATTAACCATTAATTTCTTAATAATTTGTCTCTTATGAATTTCTAAACTTTGACGAATTTTATTTGAAGGAGAAGATAATTGGAAAAAGAGAGAGTTTGTCTAAGAAGATTGATGAAAGAGAGATGTGAGGGTATTTTTGTAATGAAAGTAAAAAAAAAAAGAGTCAGAAAAACTATAAATTTAAAAATGGGTAAAAAATTCAATCTAACAATTTTTAGGGTAAAAAAATACTAATTACCACTAATAACCAACCAGGATTTCTTAAAGACGACGGTATAGATGACGTGGTGCCCAACCCAGACCCACTAAATAATGCGCATCCAAATTTTCATTGTGCCACATGTCAAGATCAGTGGGTCCCACAAAAACCATTTCCAAAGACATGGAAAAGGGCAATAGCTAAAACAAGGGTCCCAGGTCCCCTCCTCTCCGTGTCGCAAAAAGCAGAGCCTCTCTCTCTCTCGCTTTCTTGTTATTTTAAAATTATAAAATTTGTTTTTTTCTTCCTCTAAAGTGGGGCCCAACGGCATAATCCGTGTTCCGTCTCCCGACGGCGTCTTGTTTTGTCGTTTTGGGCAGCGGTTTTCACACAGGAGACCCGTGTGCTGACACCTGTATGATATTGCCAACGTCACGCATGATCTTGCATCCTGCCGACTGGGCCCACTATGATTTTTGGTGGGCCCCGCCTGTATCTACCTTTACAGCCCAACAAAAACAATGTGATCGTTTTTAAAGATTTAATAATAATTTTAGTTCCGATTTAATTTAGTTGTATTTCGTTCCTATTTTATATTATATTTGTACATTTATTTTAGCGCGGTTCTTTTAAAAAGGCTGGTTTTAGTCGGCATGCTTTCTATTTTGATTTATTTTAATTTATATACTCTAAAAATTATTGTCAATATAAATTTAATTAGGAAAGATTATGAATTCAAATATCCCACCTCTATTTATTGTATTAAAAAACTGAATATTTTAAAATTATAAAGACTAAAATAACTAAAATTCAAAGCATAGAAATTAAAATAGTATTCATGTAGTTAATATCTCAATTT
Source organism: Momordica charantia (assembly GCF_013281855.1). Taxonomy (NCBI): domain Eukaryota; kingdom Viridiplantae; phylum Streptophyta; class Magnoliopsida; order Cucurbitales; family Cucurbitaceae; genus Momordica; species Momordica charantia. The sequence goes on from NW_028275166.1 coordinate 34,467,839, forward strand.
GCATCATATATTATGATAGTGATTAATTGAACATATAACTCCTTAGAAAATGTGGATAATTTAATCCTTAAGTAAAACATCTATTAAACTATTACTACTTTAGAAGCCGTTGATCTGATCTTCTGCTCGTAATTGTTAAACTAAAAACAATGGATACTAAGGATATATCAGTGAAGTTTCTTAAGGTTAGGAAAATTTTTATTCAAATAAAAATTCAGTTCTAACAATTTAGAGGGACCAAATTAAGAAACACGAATTTTATTTACATTGAGTTGTGACAACGATTATCTTTCCTCTTTTATTATTTGCTTCGCTTTTGCTTAAATGACATAATAGATTTGATTGAATCTTTATCGTTGATATCACATGAATGGAATATGGTCATTAAATAAATTATGATCACGTTGGTACAGCATAAAATAATATTATGGTTGTTTTACATTTGACTCAAGAATTAGGCATAATTTATACCACGTGAAGTAACGTCTTGAATTATAAAATTCTTAAAATTTAGACTCAGTGCAATACACCTATTGTGAGTTTGAATCCCCACACTACATGTTATATATAAAAAAAAAAAAAGACTGAAATGTTCATATTTTTAAATAATATTAAAATATTCGTCAAAATAATAATAATTATTATAAATATTGAAATAATGGGTTGAAAAAAAATTCAGTATTTCACTTTTTTTAAAGGCCATAAATGAGGTAGAGCATAGAACAATTGGAAGAAATTGTGTGACACTTGTCCTTGTTGTAACATCCCATCAGCTATCTCTTGAGGGCGGGCGAAACCTAGACCACCACTTTATTTGTTTACTTTATTCGAAACTTAAAAATTAAAAATAAAATAAAATAAACACTTATGGTCAAAAATCACACACCTCCGATTGCCATTTATTTGGGTGGCACGTCATTGTGACCTTTTTAGATTACAATATAATCTTGGTGTAAATTTGTTAGGACTTAAATATTAGCTTGGTCTATCAACTTAATGCCACGCAGCCTTTCACGTTTAGGTGTTTAATGGTGTTTATGCGGTCGAGTTGAGTTGGCGAGATATTGTGTGACTCAAATACTGTTGTTATGGGAGTTACCTGCTATCAATCAGATTCAACGTTAGCGTGGCGCTCGTCTTAATACCATCTTTTAATGTCTAAATCAGTACTTTGATCATAGTAAAATGAATAGGAGAGCATGAGAATTGTGCTAAAGGTTAGCGTATACAATAAAAGGTGTTTGGAGATGAAAGATCCTATCCCCACGTGGAGGGTGAAGATTCGCCTCCGACGGAGGATTCGAGGAACAAACTTATGGAGCTCCATCTTGGAACCTTCCGAGATGAGAATATTGTCATTTCCTGTTAATGAACCAACATGTTATTTCCAGGAGTGTGTCCGAGTCCGATCTACTCGAACCCGACACATCCGACTTCAAATCCGACCAAGGTAACCGCCCGTCGGAATCTAAACCTATAAATAGAGGGCTTCGTTTCACCAATTTCTCCTCGAACCTAATATTGAGTCCAAGCTGCTTACTGACTTCAGCGTCGGAGATTTTGCCATCTTGTGCAGGTCTTCCATTAACATTTCGGGTCAGAACAAGGATCGAGTTCGAGATAGATTGACGTTGTGCAATTCTTGCATAAACAAAAGGGCTTTCGTCTTCTTTCAATTGGTTGAAGATATTCGATGACGTATATTTTTGCCTCTAGGTCGTACCATCAGTTAAAGTGTTATCAAATAGTCGCGACGTAGTCAGTTTTCCGCTACCAATTGGCATTCAATACATTTTCTCGTTCAAAGATTTTAACATGAGCTATTATACACATGGGTCGACTACGCAAGCCCTTATACCTCGTACTTATTTGTGATTAGGCGGAGCCCATGACATATGTGGCCTTCGAGGGTGACCATATGACGGGTAAGGTTTTACCTATAACAAATAGCATAAGGGACCGTTTGGTTGGAGGGTTTAAGACGGGGAATGGACTTTGACATATAAAGCTCATGTTTTGTTGGAGATTTGAAATGATATGCCGAAAACTCTTTTTTTGGTATCATTAAGGGAGGCATCGTTATTGTTTTCTCTTTAACCATTCTCTCTCCAAAAAAATCCTCCATCCCTCCCCTAAAATTACCTCTCTCTTTATTTGCCTTCTCTTTTCCTTTTTTCGCTCTTTGATATTTTGGTTTGTGCGTTCTTTTTTTTTCTCGTTTTTTTCTACAATTTATTTTTTCCTTGGGCTGTGTTACCATAGTTTTTTCGTTTATCTTTTTTTTTTCTTTTAATTTCGACAAAAACTTAAATTTATTTTCTACCCTTAAAAAGGTCGAGTAACAAATTTACTCTGTCCCTTAAAGATATTAAAATAAAATTTTAGAACTATAAAGTTGAAGAGATGAAGCCTCTTTTCTTTGAAAGAAGGAAGAGAATGTTTAGAATTATTTTTTAAATAATTTAACTTAATAAAAACAAATTAACTACCGATTATTTATTTAAAGTTATGTAAGGTAAATTAATGGATGAAAGTTGATTTTGGTTAATTTTAAAACAAATCTAACACCCTTCCCTTCAACAATAAGAATATTAATCATTTATTCCTATAAAATTCTTAATTAATATTTCCCTACGCGACCAAACACAGTTATCTTTGATTTCCCAATATCTTATTCCCAGACAACTTAATCTCATACATCTTAATCATAGACTACATATTTTAAACCTCCAACCAAACGGTCATAAACTTATTAAATATAATATTTAAAGTGAACGACTTTAAAAATGATTAAATATAAACGAATTCTAATGTTTGGGATATACTTAAAAGTTCAAGATCTTGACAAATTTAAAAGGCATATTTTTTCAGTAGAACACGTAGGGGTAGGGGATCGAACTCACAACCTCATGGTTGAAGATATATATAAATTACGCTATATTCACTTTGACTATTGAAATTATATTAATACACTAAATTTGATTAAATGTATATCTAACTTCTCATTTAACCAGCTATCAATATGACTGATTTGCATAAGGTAAAATTATGTTGGATAAGAAACAAGCATCTAAAAATATGTTTGAATTATTGGTTAATATATATATATATTTTGATTAAAATATCGTAAGTTCGAATTATTATAATTTTTCTAATATGTTAAGTTCGAATTCTTACCTCTCTCTCTATGTATATTATTATAATTTTTTCTAAATTTGAAAAGTCATACTAAATCTGATCCACGTTCAAAAACCCAACAATCTGAAAAAAATACGGTTTGAATTGGATTTGGTTCAAGTAAATGAAAATTATATAGGTTTGGTAGGTTCAAAGATTCTCTTAAAAAAAAGTTTGGAATGAATCGAACCAATCCAAATATATTACTAAATTTTAGTCAAAGAAATTATACCGAATCTATGGTCCAACCAATTGTTTATATTTGTCATCTTTTAAATTTATGCTCAGTTTTTTTTTTCTTTTATGACAAAGAAAAGAAATAAAATTAAAGAAGTGTAGTAGACATCGTATCAGCTCCACTTAAAAACAGCAGAACAACCCACAACCATATCATCTCCATCAACTTTCGAATCTCTCTCATCATCCAGCAGATATGAAACGAAAATAAAGCAAGAGAATTTGCAGAGACTGCATCTCTTCGCGTTTTAATAAATTTATGGCTAGGCCATAGTTGGGCTATCCACAAGGGGAGGCCCAGGTATGATCCCAAAATCTATAACATGCCAAATGTCTTAGATAAATTATTTTGAAAATTTATTTTCATAAATGTTCAATGTTTACCAATTTTACATTTTTGGATTCAAAATCTTTTTCAAATGTCAAATTTACCCTTATTTATGACATTTATATTTATTATAATTCGTCTTTTATTTAAACGTAAAATATTAATATTCCAAATTTGATTTTGAAAATATTAAATTATTGTGGGACTTAAATCAATCATTCTCGTAATCCCCTAACTTACTCCTTAATATATAAAGAATGAAATTTATTACAAAATATTCAATTATTATCATAATCCCCAAATTTACTCCTTAATATATTCTACTAAATAATGAAATTTATTACAATTATTTTTTCATTTTATTACAATTTCTTGACCAAATTCCAATAATATAGTCATTATAACATACACTTATATGGAAATATATATATAATATATATATATAAACTATATCCGGCTACCTTTTCAGTTATATAGAAATATAAACTATATCCGACTATAAAATTAAGCAACATACACTTAACAATAGTAATATAAACTATAACCATTATAACATACACTTATATGGAGATATAACCTATATCTGGCTATAAAATATATACGATTATATCCCTCTACAATTAACAAACAAAGCAAATAATCGACAAACCTTTTGATTGGCGACTAGACAATTGTCGGGATAAACGGAGGACTCGAATGGTCGACTGGCGGCAGGCGACAAAAAAGAAACCTCGGGATAAACGGACGAAAACAATGGACGAGCAGCCGGAGACGAAAGAGAAGCTAAACGAATTGTTCCGACGATGAAGAATAATGTAGACGACGACCAGAGACGAAGTAATGGATGGAAACAGAACAACAGAAAAAGAAGAAAACTCGGATAAATGAGATTTTCGAATTTTTTCAATAACAAATGATTTTTGAGATCTGGTATTTTGTACTTTTTAAGAGTCTAACTAGGTAAAATTTAAGGGATTTACTAATATTGTCCGTATTGTCCTTATCGACTATATTATCTTAGTGAAAATGTGATTTCATTTTTTTAAATTGGGAAAGAATAACGTTTCAAATTTCTAAATATAGCATTTATAGGAAAAAGAAAACACGAATTAGACCAAATTTCATTGAGAGAAAAATAAATTAAAAAAGATGAAGGGTCATAAAAATATTTTAAACTTATGGTTTACTAAAGATTTAAATCTCACTGTGATTTTGGTCCCCATCTTAGGTAAGTTTTCTGGCATGGGAAGTTTCAAAATATTTATTTTAGTCCTTCAACTTATTTTATTTTTGCTATTATTTTTGCTTTATTATTATTATTATTATTATTTTTAAATAGGTTGGTTATTATTAATGAGATATTACCATATATCCACGTAAAAGTTAATTTTTAGTACATTAAATATAAAGTTGAGGGATTGAACCTCCAAACTCTAAGTAATTATTAAAATATCTATACTGTTAAGCTATGCTCGGTCACGTTATAATCATCGTAACTAATTTTCGTAGCTTCAATACATGTTCATGTTAGCTTATTATTTTACATACTCGTAACCATGCATTTATTAGAGACGGAATACTAGTACAAGCAAAAATAATTTTTTTAAAAGCCCACGGATTAATATAAAAATTATAATAGTTTAGACATCAAATGAAACAATTTTCAATAAGATGGCAAGGTTAGATTGTAATAAGCAATCCATATATCGAATATATATTTTTTTTCTTATAATTCTCGAATTAATATTCTTCGAAGTCCAATTTACTTAAAAGAGAATGAGAATCATGGAGCAAGAATTTCATTTTATTTATCAAACCGACATGAATGATAGTGGGACCCACCTCAAATTTGTAATAACTACCCATCAAAAGGACGATATCATTTATATTTTAGGACCTAATCAATCTCTTACCATTTCTCTCTTGTCTACTAGCTAGACCCTTAACTTTTTTATTAGTTGTATTAAAATTTTACAACTATTTTTTAAAATTTATATTACTAATAATGTATCTCCTAATGAAAAATAATAATATTTTTTTCCTAGTTAATGTGATTTTATTATATAATATTACAAATTTTTATACAACAACTCATTGTAGTTTATCGGAGGAGCCAAATATTTTGCTAGTTAAAATTATTCATTATTATTAAATATTAAAACAATAAATTTAATAAAATTTTATATGATTATTCTAATAAATATAATTTTTAATGATGTATTTAAATTTAATTATTTATTAGTTGTTAATATTAAATAATGGTCATAATAAAAAATATATACCATCAATAAAATAAATTAATATTTTAGTTAAAAACAATATTTTCACATTTTCTAATTAATATATTTATAATTAATTAGAAATAAGAAAACAGCATACTTGTAATTATCATTTACATGATTTGTACGGTATTCAAGACAATTTTAGTAAATAATATCAACCCAATGAAAAGATTTTTTATTCTAAAAAGTTTATAGCAAATAATATTTCCATACCAATTATTTGTGATGATTTAAAAAGTATTGAAAATGACATAAGACAGCTGATTCGGGAAGGAAGGCTTTATTTCCATCAGCCCCTATCTAAGGGACAGTGACAGTTCCACTGGATGTTTCCGAATCCAGCAAATTGAAATCCGCCACGTCAGACTGCGGGAGTACCTAAAATTTGTCACAGTCGAAGACGCTGAATATGGGCCGACCCAATTAAGTGAGAAAAGGCCAGGCCCACGTCCTCGTTTTTTTTTTTAAATGTTCTTCAGAATTAAAAGCCCAATAAAATCTGCCTTATCGAAAGAGACAAGAGCCGGAAAAAGTTGGGCTCGAAAATCCAAAAAATTCGAGTATTAAATAGAAGGTAGGCCCAATATAAAGACGGCAAGTGTTGGGAATAGATTGATTACCAAAAGAGACTGCCACAAAAGCCACACACATTCTTTTTTATTTTTCTCTCTCTCCACATGCTTCAACTTCTCCCTTAAAAAGTCAAGTTCAAATCCTATTCTACTTTTATATTTATTTTGACATTTGAACATTTAAAATATATATTTAATTTTTTTTAACTTAAAATTTGTCATTTCTGACTTTTTTATTTTCTTTTAACAGATGGATGGTGTATTTTTAAATATGTATATTAACATCTTAATATAAATATGTATACAAACCATATTCATCGAAGGCAAATAATAGAAAAAAATGTTGCAGCAAAATATTTTAGTAATGACTAAAATAATTATTTGTGTAAAGTTAAAAATATATGTTATGTTAGTTCAATGAACTCAGGTTAGCAGTAATGGACATCTGTCTATGATTGAGTGTTTGTGAGTTCAAATCCATCTATTCTATTTGTTGTACAAAATGAATCAAAATCAACCTAATCAATTCAATTAACTTTGTAACCTATTGAAATGTTTAAGCAATATTGCGAGTCACACACATTCATATTTATTTTATTTTTATTTTGTATTTAAAATGGTAATGTTTTGATTAATGAATTTTGACAAAAAATCTCATTTTTAGCGACCCAGTTAAAATTTCATATTTTATCAAATATAGTTGATAGGTTACTTATTCTCTTTTGAACTTGATCATACCAAGTATACAAAACATGTGATATATATAAATACAAATTCATGTTTAACTTATAAAGTAGGACATCTATCTAATTGAACAATAAAAAATTGATAGTTAAAATCAAAAGTATCTAAAAATATGAAGATCGAAACAAAATAAACATGTGAAAATTCAAATACCCGACTGCAGTTTAAACATTTTGAAATGCAATGAGTTATTTTTCTTTATCCTTAAGTCATTCAAAAGGATTATTATTATTGTTTTTGGTGTTTGTCCATGGGAACAAAGGAAAGAACTTTGGGTCTCACATTGTTTCATAGGTAGAGAGAGCAATAAGGCAACATTCCATTGTGCCATTTGAATTTCTCTTTCTCCATTGAGATTGACTTGTCAATTTCTTTTGTCAACCTCTTCTCCAACTACAAAACAAACGCACCTTTTTTTGGCCTATTTGCTCATATTCTATTGGATTCACATCCTATTCTTATCCTTATTTGACTCTCTCTTTAGTCTCAACTAGTAAAATTTGTATAAATATTACTTAATAAAAATAAACGGATTTATGTCAAGTTGAGCTAAGCTCAACTATTAAAATATTTACCTCCGATCAAAATGTCATGAATTCGAATTTCCACTCCTAATTTACAAGAGATAGCTTACATGGTTTGGGACAAATCACATAGAACACAGACAGTGCACATACCTCAGGATTCAGGATTAAGTTGATTCAGGTTGAAGATTTTTTGAACCCAAACAAATTATACGAATTATAAATTTATCTAACTTAATCAACTATAGTGGGTTGATGAACACAGACTTTAAAAAACTTTTGTTATTAAATAGTAAAAACATTGGACTGTTCAGCATTTATTTATTTATTTGCAAACATTTAGTTAAGATTATGAACCCAATGGCAATTGTTGTATTGCAAGAGTTATACCCAATGACTTAAAAAAAACTTTTGGAGATCCGGAATTATGAATTAACTTTAAACTCATTTTAGCGAAGAATACTAAGATGTTTATCGACTAATCACCGTTGAATGTTTGATAAATAAAAGAGAGAAGAACAAACAAAAGGTATATATTTAATGTTTTTTAAAAATATCCAATTTTTACCAGTAGGTCGAACATAACTTATGAGTTGTGAACCTAACCCTCACTCTATGTTTGAGTTGTCATCTAATTATTATTACTATTATTTTTAGTACATGACATTTAGGGTGGAGATTTAAACTACGATGTGGTTGATTATTTTTGTTTTTTTTTATAACGGAAAAAAAACCTAGTAGTCCTTAAGAGCAATATTTTCTTTTGGACAATATCGTGAATGTTTTTTAAAAGTTTCAGAGGAAGTGTTTAAATTACTGCGAAGTCAAAAAAGCTGTTGACAAACTGAAAAAAGAAAAGGTAAAAAAAAAAAAAAAAAAAAAAAAAAAACAAAACAAAACCCAGTTTCCAAAAGATCCAACTTTTATCCGAAAATCCACCTAAAAAGAATGCGGTAAAGTGAATCTGTAAATGTAATGGACCAAAAAAGTAAAGGCAAAGGCAAAGGCAAAAGCAAAAGAGAGAGTGAAATTGTGAAGGTAAAGTAGGTATTTCAAGTTTAAAATCAGAAGAAAAACAGAGCTTCCTTAATCTCGGAATAAGCTTGAAAAATGAGTGTATGATAATGGCGAGAATTGAGAGAAATAAAGCACTGCAAAAGCTGCTCCAGTTCTTTCGCTTCAAATATCTCTTTTTCAACTATCATCTCCGCCATTGACGCCTTAAAATCCTTGTACGGATTCCTGGAATTCTTCACCACCGCGAAAAAGCTGTCCCTCGATTTCCCGTCCAATGAACCCGCGCCACGTCTCTCACTTCTCCGGCGATTGGTCCGCCGTTCCGCCCGGAGGCGACGCCGCGACGCGGAGGAGTCCGACGTCAGGCTCCGGGAAGAAAACAGAGTCTCTGTTTCGTCCTCTGTCTCGTCGTCGTCGCCGCCGTACCACCACGCGCCGCCGAAGTCCTCCGGGCGAGTCGTGTTGAATTTTCTCTTCGCGTCGCCGGAATTCGAGATTTTCTTTTTGGTTTTCTCGCGAGACAAACAGTCCCTGAGGTGGGAGAGGGGGGCGGGTTTGAGAGGGGAAATCGGGGAGGCGGGGGGCGCAAGAAATGGGGAGAATTTCTCGGAAATTTTGCGTCTCGGGAGATTTTGGACATCGGCTGTTGAGGAGATTATGGGGAAGTTTTTTCGGAGGTTCCGAGGGGGAGAGTGAGAGGAAATGGGATTGTCTATAATGATGTCGGAATTCCTTTTAGAACGGCAAGAAAAGAAAGAGGCTTGGAATATGCGATACAATCGGAGTTTCAATGTTTTCTCCATTGAAAAACTACAAAGCTTTTGGAACAGTCTTTAGCTTTTGGAAGAAGAAGTTTTGTTAAAGAACTTTTTGGCGTGGAAGAAGAAGAAAAGCGAGAGAGAGAGAGAGAGAGAGAGAGATTTTAGCTCGTGGAAGGAGTTTAGAGAGCTCTGCCTTTTGAAGAAGAAGATGGGAGAGATAAATAAATTAAAGATGAAAAATAATTTTCTTGACAATTTAGACATAAAAATTAATATATGAATTTTTGTTTCGATGTCAAATTTTTAATATAGTCAAAACGAAATAATTCAAAGCGAAATAAATATTTGGAAGTGATCATCGTAAAAATAGATTTTTTATTTTTTAAAAAATAATACTAGTAAGGAGGTAAGGAGGTGTAGTGTGTTGATGTAGGGGAGCAATGGGAGGATTGCATGAAACAAACAAAAATGGAAGACATTTTAAATGATGGTGTAAAAAGCTCCTTTAAAAAAAAAAATCTTTATTTCTTTTGTTGTTATCTTATTTTGTTTGTTTGTTTTTTTTAATGTCTTTGTCAAAAAATAGTAGTTTACTCATTACTACTGCAGCTTTTATGTTTTTAAGAATAAAAATGTAGTATTAACAGCATGTTTGGGTAATTTTTTAGACTTTTCTTTCCAATATTAATTTAACAAAAAAAAAACTTGTTTTTAATATATACTTATTTAAAAACTTATTATTTAATCTCTTAAAAATGATTTTTTTTTTCATATTTCAGGTGAAACCATCTCTTGAAGAGACGACTTCATCAAAACGTAGTAGACACGACTTCAATAGTATCTCTTGAAAGAATCAAAAGCAACGGACAATTGTTTAAATTTTTGTTCAATAATCCATTGTTTCTAATTAAAATAAAACATTGACTTAATTTCACAAAATGAGAAGAGTGTTATTTTGGTAATTGACCCACTAAAAATGGAGTGAAATTTTTTCTGAAAATTTTCAAAAAAATAAGTTTGTATATTTCAAAGTGATAATTGTACTGGTTTTTAAAAAACAGATGTTATAATTGAACTTGGAAAATCTCTAAAAGTAGTAAAAAAGAAGGTTTGATTTTTCTTTTTTTTTTTTCAGAAAAAGAAGGTTTGAAATTTGAAATTAATATTTCTCTTATATGAAATTATGGAACATTATTTTTGCTTTCCTAGACCTATTTTTTTGGTAGCCATGTACATTTTGGTCCAGGCATTAAATATAAAGAATCTTCCATCTTTTCATCTGCCTTTTTTTTCTTCATAAATATTTTATAATAAGATATGGTCACTTTATGATTCAAATAGTACAAAATATATTTTTTAAATATTTTATTGCATGGTACATAATATTATTTTAATAAAAGATAAATAAATATAGGCTATACAAATGCATTAGTTCTATCAACAATTGTGTAATTGCAGTGTTGTTTATTTCATCGTCTCGTACTAGTCAACGTAATCATAGTTCAATGGTAACTAAAAGTAGGGGGTAAGAAATCGAACCGACTCCAAATGGTTTGAGTTGGTTATGACAATAGTCAGTTCAGTTTGATTTTTTCGAGGATTTGAGTTTTGTTCTTTACCCTACTTCCTACTTCTCAACTTATGCATAGCACCGTTCTCTCCTCATTTTCCCTTCCCCTCCCTTCCCCTTCCCCTCACTAATATTTTATTAGTGATGTGGAAAAAAAATCTCTCCTCCCCTTCTAACCTAACCTTTTTCTAGTTGGTGTTTGGTGGGTAAATAACAATAATCTCAGGGAGCCACATTTGAAATATATCTTATGTTCACTGTCACAAAATGTTTGACAATTAAGAGAGATAAATATAAAAATAAAACAAATTCTTTTTAACGATGATAGGCTATCACGAATCAGAAGTTAAGTATTTTCTTTAAAAACTAGATAAAAAATGTATGAGGTTGAAACTTAAGATTTAAACTCAAATCTTAGAAATAAAAAGTTTTTTTTTTAAAAAATTATTTGAAAGGTAGCAACAACTATTTATGATTCAAAATAGAGTTTGAAAGCAGGAGAAAAGTGAGCCAATTTGGAGGTTTTTGAAAGAAGCAGAGAAATCCGATTGGGAACTCAGAAAATGAAGATTTGAAATCTTGAAATAAAAAGAAGCAATTTGAAAGAGAAAAAAAAAGGGCATCTTTTTAGGGTTAGAAGGTTCCAAAAGCAAAGAAACGGACCATTGAAGCGAAAAAGAGAGGTGGTAGTATTTGCACGTTCACTGCCGCCACCAATCGCTATTCGCTTCTAAAACGACACTCTCTCTTCCCCTCTTCTTTTCCTTTCACCTTCACCGATGTGTCGGTTATCATTCTGTTTTCTGCCTACCTACTTAGCTTATTTGCCTCTCAAATTTCAATTTCCCATTTCCCATTACCCATTTTCAAATTTCGCCAACCACAATCGACAATCCTCTTATTTTTCAAAAATATACATGGTTTCGTGCGCGTTTCTGACAAAAGTGACACGTATACTGCTCTCTTATGTGGGCTCTTGCAAATAGAAACTTGTTTTGGTATATGATACTTTCCTCATACACTTTGAAACTTAATTAGAAGTAAATTCGAGTTGGTGTCGGGTTAAGCGTAAATTTCTATTTGTGGGTGTCAATAAAGTCAAAACTCACGTAGAATGTCACTCGATCAAGAACACGCAACAACCTTGGACTTATTATTGTTTTGTTGTCACATTATTTTGATTTAATTAAATAATTGTGGTGGGTATGGAAAAGAGAGAATGCAAATAGCCCAAATTATGTTAGTGGGGTGTTTGTCAAAATAACTCCGAATAAAATCGAGAGGCTGTAATGGAAGAAAAGAGAAGGCCCATCTTCCATTACCTTGGAGAATAGGAACATAGCAGCATTTATAAGCGACCTAAATTAAGGGGTTTTTTTTTTCTTCTAAAAAAAATCTCATTGTAATCCATAAATTTCCAATATAATTCTATTTTGGTCTAAATTTAAAAAAAAAAAAATCATCTTGGTCCTAAACTTTAAAATAATAACATTTACAACCTAATTTCTATTGCGTTCATGTTGATATGTTAATACATATATCTAAATGACATTATCCGGACCAAAATAAAATGAGATTTATTTATTTGATTTTTTTTTCCTAATGAAGTTCGTCCTCAAAGAGAGTTTCAATTTCTTCCAAACTTCTTCCCTTAGTCTCCGGCAGAAAGCGGTAAAAGAAAGCCGTCGCCGCCGCCATTATCCCGGCGAGGCAGAAAAACATACCTCCGAACGTTATTTTCCTCGAAATTGTCAGAAATGTCATTGCCACCAAACCACTTACCAACCGGTTCACCGAAACGGCCAGGCTGGAACCTTGGGCCCGCAATCTGGATGGAAATATTTCCGACGAGTAGACCCACGTGATGGGCCCAAGCCCAATAGAGAAGAACGAAAGGGCCGCACAAACAGCCACCACGCAAAGCCCAATAGCCCACATTGGTTTCGTGTCGGAGTGCTCGAGAAATTTTGAGCCCAGGCCCAGCCCAGCCAGTGAACAAGCCATACCGGCCGAGCCCAATAACAAAAGCGGTCTTCGACCGAACCGGTCCAAGAAAAAAGCCGAAACCAGAACAAATCCCAACTTGGCGATTCCCATTATGACTGTTACGCCGACGAGTTGCTTGTTATCTTCAATTCCGGCGTCTCGAAAAACCTCCGGACTGTAATACACAACGGCGTCGTTTCCAGAAGCCTGCATGAAGAAATTGACTCCAATGGCGGCGATCAGAATTCGGCGGACCGACGGAGAAGGATTCAGTAACAATTCTTTCCACACGCCTTCGCCGCGCCATTTGCCGGAAGCAGAGGAAGCGGATTTTATAATTTCTCTAAATCTGAGTTCGGCTTCTTCATTCGAATCGGAAATTTTGATCAGATTTCGTTTCGCTTCGATTTCTCGACCTTTCATCGCAAGCCAGCGAGGCGATTCCGGCATGGCGGAGATGCCGAAGGCGACAAATACCGCCGGAAATGCTGCGATTCCGAGCATCAATCTCCAGTTTATGCTTGCAGGAAGACCGGCGAAAGCGTAATTCGAGATGTATCCAAGTAAAATTCCGGCGTTGATGAAGATCTCCGGCAGAGACGTGAGGAGGCCGCGAGTTAACGCCGGCGAGAGCTCGGCGATGTACACCGGAGCGATCGTGAGGGAGAATCCTACGCCGATGCCGGCGACGACGCGTCCGGCGACGATGAAGGGGAAAGACGGTGCGAAGCTCATCAATATCGCGCCGGCGAGGAATGTGGCCGCTGCGATGACAATTGTATATCGCCGGCCGATCCAGTCGGAGGTCTTGCCGGAGGCGAGAGCTCCGATGAGAGAACAAACGTTTAAAGAACCAACTAAGATCTCTTCTTGTTCTGTGGTAATCGTCAGATTCTCTTTGATGTACAAAATCGCACCACTCATCACTCCTATATCTGAATTTAGACACATAATTAAAATAATATAACTGTATTTTAATATTATATAATCTCAACTTTTTAAAAAAAAATTATAATCACATTTCCAAATTTTTAATTTGAACCATTACCCCTCAAATTTATAACATTGTAGTATAATATTTAAAATTTTCACAAATACACTTTTAAATTATACTTCCAAATATATCTATGAAATTGCTTCAATTTGATCCAATCACTAATAAACTAATTACTGTAGTGTTAAATTGCAAATACTTTATACGCTCGTTCATAACAACCTCTATCTTTAGACACGATTTTTACTATTATCTGTAATCTTAATTAAGTTAAAAAAGAAGTTGAAAATTAAACAATTAAGATGCGAAAATGGTGGGAACTGACCGTAGCCGAGGAGAACGGAGTTGGTGGAAGCCAGAACAGCGGCGGCGAGCACGTATTTATTGAGACGACGGCGGCTCTCTCTTTCAGCGGCAACTTTGGGAGCTCCTCCGGCGACGGTTTCCGGCGGAGAATCGAGAAGTGGAAGGAAGAGGCGGCGGCTGTCGTCGTCGTCGTCTTGTGGCGGCAGAGCCGCAGTGGAGTTCTGCATCGCTGGAAAATGCGAAGACAGACACACGTCGGAGAGGAGTCTTGTTTGTGAATATAAATACAAAACAAATTTGTGTCTATCTTTAACTTTTTTATATTGCTATCTATAGTTATTTATTTATTTTCAAGTTTTAATCATTTTAGCCGTTCCTTTGATGCCTTCAAATATGATCATAGAAGTTGAAAATGGAAGTTAAAATAGAATAAATTACCTAATTCATCGAATCCATTTAATTTAGTCCGTCAGTAACATGGGTCATCTAGTTTCACACACAATTTTTAAAAATTAGACCATCTAATTTTGTCTGAGTTTGATTGGTTGTGATTGAGCGATTATTTTAGTTTTCTAATACGATGATTCACTCACCGTAATCTTAGTTTAACTAAACACTGAGACTAGACCTACCATGTTGTAAAGAATTAACAAGAATAATATTTGACGGATGCTTACCATTCAACACTAATTTTTATGTTGGATATCAATAAAAATCCGAATATTTTACAAAATAGAAAAGATCTTATTCCATGTATTTACCTATTATATTTGTAAAAAATTTAATGATGGTCAGCAAAATATGATTGTTGAATAATAAGCACCAAGTATTGTTATTTTTTAGTTCAAATGAGAAGTGAAATTTTAAACTCACGTCTTAAAAATGTTATATTTGTTTTTTTTGTTTAGTACAACAATTTGGGGATATGAGAGATCGAATTTTCAACCTAAAAAAATGAGTATATGACAATTATTGTTGAGTTATGCACATCTTGACAAATGTTATATTAACAATTTTAGTTAGACTTATATTTACGCTAGAGCTGTTTAGAGAAGGCAAATTAATTTTCATTTATAACAAGGAGATGGCCTGTAAAAAAAAAAAAGGTTTATGTATAAGAAAATAAAATGAGTGTAAGAGAAATTATGAGTATGACTATTTTTTAAAAAGATTTTAAAACAGAAATTTGTGATCATAATTCACAAAGTGGCTTTAGTGAAAGGGGCCATAAAGCCACGCTGCTGACACACGCCCCTCTTTCTAAAGTTCGCATAATTTGCCTTTTTAACTGCTCACGGGATCGAACCATAATGCCTCGCTGTCAATCAACACCACTCGAACTTTAGACCTGCCATCTGGAAATTATTTTTAGGGCAAAAAAAAAAGGAAAAAAAAATTTAAAATTTTACTACATTTTTTTTTGACATTGGATTAAATTTTTACTACTAGTCAGCAAAGTTAATCAAATGTTTACGGCTGTGAATTTTATTAAAATTTACATTATAATTGGATAGATGTTGTATTTTGTACGGTTTGATTTATAATTAACTCACCCGCTTATTAGGAAAAAAACACACACACAAATCTCTCGGAAAACTTATTAATTTTCGTGAACATCGAACTCTAACAAATCAATACAAAAAATTAAGCCCACTAGAATTGTTTATTTTAGAATTTATGTGAAACAATAATTAAGTGGAAAAGTATTTTAAAGATCTAATATCCCTACCACATTGAATAAAAAGAGAGTAAAAATTAAAAAAAAAAAGGAAAAAAATAGATACTGTTAGTAAAAATGACAGGGTAGTTAAATTGGTGATTGTATTTGTCAATTTAAAAATATAATAATTTATTATTTGTGTGTGTTTAAAGATTTTCTCTTCTTTTATTTTCTTTGCCCTTCATTTCTCCTCTATCTTCCGCTAATCTCACCACCATCGTTGCTGTCTTAACCATCGGTACCCTTCTCCCAAAATTTGAAGAGGAAGGAACTAGTGGAAGAGTTCCTTCGAGTGAAAGAGAAACATTCATCTTCCAAATCTAGGAGAGAGAGGGGTGGTGGCAATAAAGATGGCGGGCAGCAAGGTTAGCCCGAGAATATGAAAAAGAGGTGGAAGATGTTAGAATTCAAATATATGAATTAAGAATTCATCGGTTTAAACTTTTAGGTTGAGTGGAAATTTACTGATCCTTAACATGATATTAGAGCGAGAAGTACTAGGATTCACGGGCAAAGCCAGAAGCTGCTACGCGACCTCTAGAACGACTATCTTAGCTATGTGATCGACCTCGTCTAAAACGGGTGCACAGAAGGATGAAGGCGAAACTCGAAAGGAATTTATTTCATTTTTGCCTTTCTTGTTTTGAAGAATTTTTGGAAACAAAAAAACAAGCTTCTTATTTTTTTTTTCTATAATATGAATATAAATATTGTTTTATCATTTTTCGATTTTATGGGCATTGGGCATGTAATTCTACTTTATTATTATTATTTTTTTTAATGAAGAAAAGAGGAAACATGAACGAGAAGTGACAATGTTACGCTCCCAAAACACTCATACAAGTAGTAGAGAACAGTTGGTTTTGGGCCTTTTCTTTCATAAGATATTGGGCCTACTATGTGGTATAAATTTAGCCCAGATCCATTTCAGGTTTTATATATGGTCACTTTTTTGAATAGTCATTTGAATTACGAAGTTTTATAATTTATTTATGTTGTAAATTAGGTTTAAAAAAAAAAAAGAAAGAAGTTATAAATTTGTCCAATATTTTTCAAATTAAACTTAAATCTGTGATATGAGATATTTTAAGCATTTATGGTTTTGATTCTGTCTTAATTCATTAGATTGATTCATTTAATCTCAATTCTTCATTATTTTTCTCTCATGCACTGTTTGGGGAAGGGAATACCCTGGACACGTGGAGGACCCCTATTGGTGCTCCAAGATGGCTCATGAGTCATGCCCAGTTCGGATAGCCGAGATAGCCGCCACCAACGCCGACAAATGCTAAGTATGAGGGCCGAGGTGAACCTGGCCCAGGTCTGACCTACCGGGGAGCTCGGTAGGGGCCGAGATGAGCAACTGTCTGCGGCGTGATTATCGGGCGTAACCGTCGGTCCCGAGATTACCGGGTGTAACCGACGGTCCCGAGATTGTCGAATGTAACCGTCGCTAGATTAGCGGGACCACCACCCATAAGTAGAGGACCTCACTCCCCGATCAGGTACGATGATTTCCGGCTTCGAACTAAACTTGGAATCCGACCTATACTGACTTGATCGTCGGAGTGCTCACCATTTTGTGCAGGTCCGCCCGAGTGTTCAGGTCGGTCCGGAGGCCGAGTTCGAGCTACAATCAGGAACACACTGTTGTGCACATCTTTGCATAAACATTTGGCGCCGTCTGTGGGAAACGACTGACAATTTAAGTCATCCCAAAACCTTTAAACCAACACGCGAGCGAACATGGTTCAACCAGCGAATTCGACCAATACGACGGATCGAAGGACTCTAGTTGCCAGCGATGCCCACCAGAGGGAGGTCGGAGCAGCGGCGGTAGAGGGGCAAGGTCACGACGGCCTAGCAACGAAACCCCTCCGCAGGTCGGCACAGACACCGCGCCTGCCCTACCGCCTGCGCACCCGAGGACGTCCAAGGCCACCCGTGGCCGAGGTGGGACCTCTAAGAAGGGCGCCCGGGGTCCAGCCCCGGCTCCAACAAGCGAGAACTTTGATGCGCTCCAGAGAGAGATGGAGGCAATGCGCACACAAATGCGCTCCATGGAGGCAATGTATAACGAAATGGTGCTAGCTGCAGGCGCAGGGTCCCGATCTGAAAATCGAGTGACGCGCATGGACGTACGCGAGCAAAGGGGTTCCCACCTCCGCCCAGCCGAGGAAGAACGTCCCGAAGACAACGAGAGTGAGGGGTACACTCGCCAGAGGGGAGACCTCCGTGAGCATCTCAACAGAAAGAGAGGCTCGTCTCTCCGAAAAGGGCAGTCACCATCCCGCTCCCACAGGAGCTCCAACCAGCAGGCTGAATCCTCTCACAATCCCGCAGGGATAATCACGAGGGAGGAGTTCGACCAGCTGAGGGGGGAGCTCGATGCTCAGGTGGAGGCCTTAAAGGCCAAATGTGAGCAGAAAGACGATTCACTGAATGACGGCGACTTGGGAGAATCGCCTTTCACCTCGGACGTTTTGGAAGCACCAATCCCTCCGAAGTTCAAAGCTCCTACCGTGAAGTCTTATGACGGGACGAAGGACCCCAAGGACTATGTTGAGGTCTTTGAAGGCCTCATGGACTTCCAAGCGGCATCAGACGCAATCAAATGCCGCGCCTTTCAGATCGCGCTTACTGGCAGCGCGCGATTGTGGTACCGGAGACTGCCAGCCAGGTCGATCTCGACCTACTCTTAGCTGAGAAGGGAGTTCCTCGCCCAGTTCTCTTCTCGGCACTATGACAAAAAGACAGCGACCCATCTCGCCACCATCAGGCAGAAGGAGGGTGAGACGCTGCGGGAGTATGTCACCAGATTCCAGGAGGAGCAGTTGAAGGTTGCACACTGCTCCGATGACTCGGCCATGTGCTATTTCCTCACCGGTCTAGCCGACGAAGCCCTTACGGTGAAACTTGAAGAGGAGGCCCCGGCCACCTTCGCCGAGGTGCTCCAGAAGGCGAAGAAAGTCATCGATGGACAGGAGCTCCTCCGACCAAAACCGGCCGACCTGAACGAAAGATCGGCCGGGGCAGAAGTGGAAAAGATGAAAGGGCAGATCCCAAGTCCAAGGACAAGGGATCCTTTTCCAGCGGCCGAGCTGAGTATCGAAGGGCGGAGAACGGACTTACCAGGAGCCGACCTTACGAGCGCTTCACCCCAACCACGATTCCAATTTCCGAGATCCTAACGAACATCGAGGATTCTGGAATGGAAAAATTACTCAAGCGTCCGGAGAAACTTCGGGGAGCCCCGGAGAGGCGCAGCAAGGACAAGTATTGCCGCTTCCATCGGGAGCACGGCCACAACACGTCGGACTGCTGGGAATTGAAGCGCCAAATTGAAGATCTAATTCAAGACGGCTACTTCAAGAAGTTTGTGGGAAAGCCCAGGACCAGCTCAGCAGAGAAAAAGGAACAGCGAAAGCGTTCAAGGACGCCACCCCGGCGTACCGACCGACCTGCGGTCATCAATACCATTTTTGGAGGGCCAAGCGGGGGTCAATCCGGACATAAAAGAAAGAAGTTAGCCCGTGCAGCCAGGCGCGAGGTGTGCATCATCAGGGAGCAGGGGCCGACCTGCTCAATCACCTTCGACGGTGCAGACTTGGAGGAGGTCCACCTGCCCCACAATGATGCCCTTGTGATTGCTCCCTTGATTGATCATGTGGTGGTCAGGAGAGTACTGGTAGACGGGGGCGCATCCGCTAACATCCTGTCCTTACCGACCTACCTCGCCTTGGGCTGGACGAGGTCGCAATTGAAGAGAAGCCCGACGCCGCTCGTTGGGTTCTCTGGAGAATCGGTCATCCCAGAGGGTTGCATCGACTTGCCGGTCACGCTGGGACAGGACCAAACTCGGGTCACTCAAATGGCCGAGTTCGTGGTAGTTGACGGTAGATCGGCCTATAACGCCATCTTTGGGAGACCCATCATCCACTCATTTCGGGCCATTCCCTCAACACTTCATCAAATTTTGAAGTATTCCACCCCCAATGGCGTGGGCACGGTCCGAGGAGAACAGACCGCTTCGAGGGAGTGCTATGCCGCCGCACTCAAAGGCTCATCGGTCTGCGCCCTCGAAACTCTCAGGGATGGGACGCTCGAGTTCGAGGCCGACCTGCCGAGGAAGGAGTTTGCCGCACCCACTGAGGAGCTCGAGCTTGTTCCTCTGCTTAGTCCCGAGAAGCAGGTAAGCATAGGAACCAAGCTGGGGGCCACCGACAGAGAGGAGCTAATCCACTTCCTCAGATCCAACTCGGACGTATTTGCGTGGTCCCATGAGGACATGCCTGACATTGACCCGCGAATTATGACGCATCGCCTCAGCATAGATCCATCATTCCGACCTGTGAAACAAAAGAGAAGACCTATAAACAAGGACAGGAGTGATGAAATTGTTGAGGAAGTTAACAAACTTTTGAAAGCTGAATACATAAGAGAAATTTCGTATCCCGAGTGGCTCTCCAATGTTGTATTAGTTAAAAAATCTAACGGCAAGTGGAGAATGTGCGTAGATTTTACGAACTTAAATAAGGCATGTCCGAAAGATTGCTTCCCACTGCCGAGGATTGATCAGCTCGTGGACGCCACAGCCGGGCACGAACTGCTCACCTTCATGGACGCCTACTCTGGGTACAACCAAATCAAGATGCATGTCCCAGATGAAGGTCATACCGCTTTCATAACAGACCAAGGTCTGTACTGCTACAAGGTCATGCCCTTCGGGTTAAAGAACGCAGGAGCGACCTACCAGAGAATGGTGAACAAAATGTTCGCCAAGCAGATCGGCCGGAATATGGAAGTGTATGTGGACGACATGCTTGTCAAGAGCAAGCAGTCTAAGTCGCATCTCTCCGACCTGGCCGAAGCCTTCGAGGTTCTGAGGGCATATCAAATGAAGCTCAACCCTGCTAAGTGCGCCTTTGGAGTCTCCTCGGGAAAATTCCTTGGCTTCATGGTAAACAACCGGGGAATTGAGGCCAGCCCCGAAAAGATTAAAGCCGTGATCCAGATGGAGGCACCTAAAACGCTGAAGCAGCTTCAGTGCCTCAATGGCAGGATTGCGGCCCTGAACCGGTTTGTTTCAAAGTCGACAGATAAGTGCCTCCCTTTCTTCAAGGTCTTACGAAAGAAAGAGCCGTTTGAATGGACAGCGGAGTGCGAGCAAGCGTTTCAGCAATTGAAGAGCTACCTCTGTTCGGCACCCCTGCTTGCCAAGCCCATGCCGGGGGACAAGCTCCAATTGTACCTAGCAGTGTCTGGCAGTGCCGTCAGCTCGGCCCTAATCAGGCAAGAGGAAGCGCGGCAAAACCCGGTCTACTACACAAGCAAGGCTATGACCGAAGCCGAGACTAGATACCCTCAGATGGAAAAGTTGGCTCTCGCTTTGGTCACCTCGGCCCGACGACTTAGACCATACTTCCAAGCCCATACGGTGGTGGTGCTCACTAACTTGCCCCTTAAAAGTATCTTCCACAAGCCGGAAGCTTCCGGACGCCTAATGAAGTGGGCAATAGAGCTAAGTGAGTACGACATCCAGTTCGAACCCAGAACTGCGTTGAAAGGACAAGCAGCGGCAGATTTCATAGCCGAGCTCACACCACCTTCCGAGCTGAGCGAGTCCGACCTACCCTGGACTGTCTATGTCGACGGATCCTCCAATGAGAAGGGGTGCGGAGCCGGGGTCCTCTTGCTCGGACCAGGGGGTGAGCGATTTGAGTATGCCTTGCGGTTTAGCTTCCGGACTTCTAACAACGAGGCTGAGTATGAAGCATTTATTGCCGGCCTGCGAATCGCTCGAGCATTGGGGGCCTCTTGTGTTAAGGTCTTCAGTGACTCCCACCTGGTTGTGAGCCAGATCAAGGACGAATACCAAGCCAAAGACACCCGAATGGAGAAGTATCTGGGCAAGGTCAGATCATACCTCGCCCAGTTTCGAACTTACGAGGTAAGCCGGATTCCGCGAGCAGAAAATTCTAATGCTGACGCCTTGGCCAAGTTAGCATCGGCGTACGAGACCGACCTTGCCAGGTCGGTCCCCGTCGAGATCCTAGATAATCCCTCGATCTTAGAGCCAGATCTGATGGAGATCGACGCTCCAGAATCCTCATGGATGGACCCGATCACGGACTTCATTAGGGGCAACTCACCACAAGATCCCAAGGAGCGCAGAAAGTTAGCAAGGCGGGCAGCTCGGTTCGTGGTCTGAGATGGTGCATTGTACCGACGTGGCTTTTCCCTGCCTCTATTGAAATGCCTAACCCCTGAAGAGGGCCTGTACGTCCTCAGAGAGATCCACGAAGGAGTGTGCGGCAATCACTTAGGCGCCCGGTCGCTGTCAGCCAAAGTGATCCGGCAAGGATACTATTGGCCGACCCTCAGCCAGGACGCCAAGAAGTTCGTTAGAACTTGCGACAATTGCCAACACTACGGGGCCATAATCCACCAACCTCCCGAGCTGCTCACCCCCATCTCGGCCCCATGGCCATTCGCGCAGTGGGGGGTAGATATCATTGGTCCTTTCCCTTTGGGCAAGGGCCAGACCAAGTTCGCTGTGGTTGCTGTGAATTACTTCACCAAGTGGGCCGAGGCCGAGGCGCTCTCCCACATAACGGAATCCAGGGTCACGTCCTTCGTATGGACGAATATCATATGTCGCTTTGGTATACCGCAGGCCATAGTGACAGACAATGGGAAGCAGTTTGACAACGCCAAGTTCAAGGACTTTTGCAACAAGCTTGGCATAAGTCATCTTAGCTCGTCCCCCGCACATCCGCAAGCAAATGGGCAGGTGGAGGCAGTCAACAAGATCATCAAGCGAGGCATCAAACTTATGCTGGACTCCAAGAAAGGCAGGTGGGCCGAGGAGCTACCAGAGGTTCTATGGTCGTACCGGACCACCCAACGAGAGTCGACGGGTGAGACCCCGTTCTCCCTGGCCTTCGGCTCCGAAGCTGTGGTCCCGGTTGAGATCGGCATGCCATCTGACAGAGTAGAGCATTACGAGCCTACGACAAATGAGGAAGAGCTGCTCCTCAACCTCGACTTGTTGGAAGAAAGAAGAGCAATGGCCCAGCTACGCCTGACGGAATATCAGGGCAGAATGGCCAGACATTACAATGCCCGCGTTCGACCTCGGGCCTTTCAGGTCGGACATCTGGTCTTAAGGAGGGTCCAAACGCATGTGGGTGCCCTTGATCCGGCCTGGGAGGGCCCGTTTGAGATCAAGGGCATAGTCCGACCTGGGACGTACATATTGGCCGATCTGAAAGGAGACGTCCTCGCGCACCCGTGGAACGCGGAGCACCTGAAGCGTTATTATCCTTGAAATGACAAAAGGATTTTCAATGCATCTGTAAAGACTGTTCCAAAGAATTATGATCGGAATAAATGTGACGATTTAATTTCATGCTTCCGAGTTCGACAAGAAATTAAATGGGGGCCACGGACTCCCACGCGATCGCATTTCAGCAGTTGGTTCAAATTCAATCCTTCGAAGCCTAAGGGTACGAGGTGCGATGCCAAAACCACTGACGAACTTAAAATTCAAACCTTCAAGGCAAAGGGGGCGATGTGGAAAGTTCAAAATGATCAAGCCTCCGAACTTGGGGGTACGAGGAACGATATGAAGAATAGCTACGGACTTAGAATTTTAGCCTTTTTACCTTTTTAAGTTAAGGGTGAAATGTTAAAAATCCAGAGTTGGTGCAATGTATTAAACATTAAGAGATTCAAACTCAAACTTTCAAATTATTTTAATTGAAGGCGCGACCTCAAAAGTAAGAGGTGCGAGGTGACATTTGCTGCAGTTCAAAGAAAAAGCAAAGAAAAGAGGTTGCCAACAACAAAGTAGAAGCAAATGGGAGTCTATTTATTGAATGGAGAGCAGAGCCAAGGCTTATAGACCTTGCAGCTCTGCCCTGACACTTACAAAACCAAACAAAAAAGGAAGAAAAAAGAGACAGAGAAAAGCCTCATGAAGGATGGTCGCCTAAGGGTCCGCCTGAGGAGTGCCCTCCTGTGCAGTGCCGACCTAGTCCTCTTCGAGATCGGAGTAGTCAGAGTCCAGATCTCTGACATACTGATCCACCAACGCTTGGGGGCTAGGGGTGCCGCCAGGCCCAGACGCCCATTTCTCGGCATACCTCCTTTTCAGACCGCTGAGATCGATCTGAAGGTCGGGCATGTCGGAAGCAATGCCCTTCATGAGGAACTTGAAGCCCGCGTCAGAAAAATCTTTGGCAAATCCATCGAAGTCAGGATGTTGCCTAAACGATTCCTCCAGTAGGACTCCATTGCTGAGGCGCTCATTCGCCGTCTCCAGCTCGGCAGTCGCATGCTCCAGCTCCTTGTCCTTCGCTTCGAGCGCCTGGAGCATGTCGTCCTTCTCCTTCAGGAGCTGGAACTTCTCCCTCTCCAGGCCCCTGGTAATAGCGTAGGCAGCTCGGAGTTGGGCCTTGCGCCTGTCCTCTTCCTTCTTCAGCAGCTCGGCCTGGGACTCCACCTCGGCCTTCAAAGTCTCCACCTCAGAGTGAGCCTTCAGCAGCTCATCCTTCATGGTGGAGGAAGCAGCCTCCAAGGCAGCAGAGAACTCCTCTTTCTCCCTCGCTGCCAGAACTTCCCTCCCATCCAGCTCGACCTTTACAGCCAGAGCCGATTGAATGGAAGCAACGAACGCCTGAGAAATGGTACAAGGAAAAAGTTAGATCGAACTACCTGTTGGGCGAAATCAAGCAAAAATGGGGCACTAGTCTTACCTCGGCGGCGTAGTCGATGGTCCTCTGCAGAACGGACCTAGGGTCACTCACAAATTTGGACGCCCTCCTTAGGCAGCGGTCCAAACTTGCAGCTGAGATGCGGGACACCTGGTCCCTCACCCCGGAACTTGACGGCTCAATTCTGAACCGCGCCGTCACGTCGGACGTCCCGCCCATCCTGGCCGCAGGATCGTCCACCCGATCTGCGAAACTTGTAGGCCAGACCCTGCAAGCTCTGACCTCCGAGGCGGAGATCGCCTTCTTTTTCTTCCTTCTTCGCTTCGGAGGGGCTTCCTCCCTCGCCTCCTCGCCCAAAGGCGGGACGTCCGCCGCCTCGGTCTGGGCGTCCACCGCCTCAGTCTGATCCCTGGGGCGCTTCTCCCTCGAGGGACCCCCAGAAGACTCCAGCTCGATCACCGGGGCTGGATCTTCCGAGGCAGGCCCTACCACGGCAAGGGTGGCAGGTTTCGAACTCTGGGCAGCCTCAAGAGCATGGGCTCGGCCCTTAGACTTGCGCTTCACGCCGCTTGCAAATCCGCAAACCATGGCTGCGAAATAAAAACAGGGGTCAGCACAAGGTTAGAGGAAAAAGGGGGGAGGCAAGCTCGGCATACCAAGTTCAGAGTTCGGCCTTGAGGATTCAATGGGACGAACTGCAGGGTTGTAATCTAGCAGCCCGGACTCAAGCAGCAGTTCGTCAGTCACCAGGGTTCCGACCTTCCTACCCCTCGGAAAGCGCTCCTTGTAGTGTTTCAGCGTGTCGAAGGAGGCTTGCGTAAGCTCGGGGACTGGTCGGATTGAAACTGCACGAAGACAAAATCCGAGTTAGACCTGAATGACAGAAGAAAATTACGAAAAGTAAAAAACTATTCCGTACCTAGGTTCCCAAACCTAGTGGGGACGTCAAAGAAGGAACGACCTGACTCGTCCTTTGCGAGCCATTCCCCGGAAGCGTAGAACCACTTCCTCACCCATCCCTTGATGGAGGTCGGCCCCTTAACTATACCGCCTGCGCCTTTCCTTGCGCACATATAGAACCGACCAGACTTCTTAGCTATCCTCTTCGCCTCGAAGCACGCGAGGAGCTGGTCTACGTCCAACAGCTCGGCCTCCTCACTATCCCGAGCTCGTAGCCAAAAGAGGATGGCGAAAGCGAAAATGACACCCCACCCATTGGGGGCCACTTGAGCCGGAGCCAACCCCGTCCGGAAGAGAAATTCTTGGACAAAAGGGTGAAGGGGAAGTCTGAGGCCGTACTCAAACATTTTGAAGTAGAGAGTGACCCATCCCTCTGGAGGATTGTCAGCTCTCTCCCCCTCCTCCGGAAGCCTGAGGAGGATGTTCTCAGGGATAGCGAACCCCCTACGAAGGGATCCGAGGTAGTGCTCAGGTATCCTAGAAGGGTATTCCAAACCCTGACCTGAGGTGGAGGCGTCACTATCCTCCCCGTCATCGGAGATTCTAAAGTTTTCTATCTCCTCGAGCTCGGACTCTAACCTACGAGCTAAATCGGATCCTAGGTTGCTGCTAATAGAGGACGACATGGCAATTACGTTCGAAAGAGAGAGGGAAGAGACCGACCTACCAAGGGTTCGAGCTGCCTTCAGATCGAACTCCAAGAACTCAAGGAACGTAAGGTATGATCTGAAGGATTGGGGGCATTTATAGCCCGTCGGAGGAATTTCCCCACCGTACACGTGTAATCAACGAGCGGCTAGGATCCTCTCTGAGATCCGAAGCGTCGGAATATTTGAATATTCCGACGATAAATCTTCCGTGACGGTTGTATTTTCCCACGAATAGGAAGTCGCCACGTGTCCAAACCAAGTCGAATGAACTTCTCTGCCAGGTCGAGATCGGACCAGACAGAGAGGGGCCAATGTTTGGGGAAGGGAATACCCTGGACACGTGGAGGACCCCTATTGGTGCTCCAAGATGGCTCATGAGTCATGCCCAGCTCGGATAGCCGAGATGGCCGCCACCAACGCCGACAACTGCTAAGTATGAGGGCCGAGGTGAACCTGGCCCAGGTCTGACCTACCGGGGAGCTCGGTAGGGGCTGAGATGAGCAACTGTCTGCGGCGTGATTATCGGGCGTAACCGTCTGTCCCGAGATTACCGGGTGTAACCGACGGTCCCGAGATTGCCGAATGTAACCGTCGCTAGATTAGCGGGACCACCACCCATAAGTAGAGGACCTCACTCCCCGATCAGGTACGATGATTTCCGGCTTCGAACTAAACTTGGAATCCGACCTATACTGACTTGATCGTCGGAGTGCTCACCTTTTTGTGCAGGTCCGCCCGAGTGTTCATGTCGGTCCGGAGGCCGAGTTTGAGCTACAATCAGGAACACACTGTTGTGCACATCTTTGCATAAACATGCACAATTTAAATTTTTGGAGTTATAAGTTTGTTAGTTATTTTATTTTTATAGTTCAACAATTATGGAAGTTTTATTTTTTTTAAAACTGAGGGAAGTTCAAACCTACTACCTGTAGAGGACAATTTGTTAGTTGTTTTTAAAGAAAATTATATTATATAAATAAGTGAATATGGTGTTCGACATGAGTATCTAATGAATCATGTTAGGCAACAAAATTAATGATTTAAATACTCACTTTACCTTCGATTCTGGTTCATTTTGGTCTATATATTTTCAAAACGTTCATTTTGGTCTCCATACTATAAAACATTGACCATTTTGATTTTTTCGTTTTGATTTTTATATCATGATTACCAAATTTCATAAAATGTAGCCATAAATTTATATTAAGGAATTTATAATGTATTAAATTAAAAAAAAACAACATATTAGTCACTTTTAAAAGAGGCAGAGATCAAAACAAATATTTTAAAAGTAGACACCTAAAATGAATAAAAATTTAAAAAATTACAAAAATCAAAATTAAAGTACATGCTTTTTAGGGGTAAGACTTGCGCAAGAAACATGTCAACCAAAAAAAGTTGCAAAAGAAAAATTGAAAATTAGGCTATTTTTGCTCCCAAATGTCACAGCCAAAGGGCCGGCCGGTAACCACGCCCAAGATTGAGGATTCAAATTTATACCCTAAGCTAAACTTGTCACTTTCCACCCACATGAGGATTTGACTTTAGAGTTGGAGTAGAAAATCATATACCCAATTCTTTCCACTCAGCTCTAATGAAAAAAAAAAGAGAAAAAAAAGGAAGTGAGAAAAAATATATATATATATATATATATTATTTTTTTTGAATTAGTAAGAAAAATATATATTAATACTCATTAGATTGAATTATTTTTTCAGGTGGGTTTTAGCGAGTGATCTATAAATAAGAAATTTAATAAAAAATAGAGTTAAGTATTCTTACTCTCGGTATCTCGGTATTTCTGAATATATGTTTAGTAGAAAATTTGTAAATTGAATCTCAATTTAAAAAATTGTTTAATATTAATATATTTATTTTTGAAATATTTTGTTCAATCTAAAATATTAATAATTTATTTATTAATATATATGTTATGAATTTTGTATAATTATTATTTTACAATATTATATAATTCATAATATATTATGTTTTACCCCTTTTAATTTTAACAAAAATGGAATGAATTTATAATATGGAACAATATATTTATCAAAGGTTTTATTTTTTTTAATGTAATATTGTATTTTAAAGTTTCGAATTCAAAATCGGAAGAATTAACAATATTGTTCTAAGAATTAAAAATCTAAAAAACTTTATTTTAAAGTTTGAATTCATTCGGTTCCAATTCACCATAGTCTTTTTAGACTAATAAGCCTTTTAACTTCATTGGTATAATTAACAAATGAGAAGGCCAATAGAAAAAAGTCAAAGTCAGATAAATATTCTCCTAAACACATAGGTTTATTAATATTTTTCTAATTAGGAGCATGTACAATTACAGGAGGGATGTTCAGTACCGATTCTTATAGTACTGTTCGGGGAGTGGATAAATTAATTCCTGTCGATGTGTATTTGCCGGGTTGTCCACCTAAACCCGAGGCTGTTATAGATGCTATAACAAAACTTCGTAAGAAAATATCTCGAGAAATCTATGAAGATAGAATTAAGTCTCAAGAGGAGAATCGGTGTTTTACTACCAACCACAAATTTAATGTTGGCCCAAGTACTCATACTGGAAATTACGATCAAGGATTACTCTATCAACCATCATCTACTTCAGAGATCATCACTCCTGAAACTTTTTTCAAATACAAAAGTTCAGCATTCTTATTGAGACTCGAACTCATAGGGAAGAAAATTTATGGATGGAATCAAATATGCAGTATTTACAGACAAAAGTATTCGGTTATTGGGGAAAAATCAATATACTTCTAATGTCGATCCTAATATTACTAGTATGTCAAGTGTAAAAATTGACTTATTATGAATATATATTATCAATAATAGAATTGCTACTTTTGCTAAAATTTGTTTATTATGGATATATAATAAATCAATTATAACAGATATACATAATATTATATATATATGTTATAATTTAAAGTTATTCGGATATATCAGCTTTATATTAGATATATCAGTTAATTGATATATCTACTTATATTAGATATATAAGTTAATTGATAGATAAGCTATATCAGTTAATTGATATATCGTATTTATATTAGATATATAAGTTAATTGATATATCTAGTATGTAATAAATTAAGTTAGGTTAGTTAATTAGTATATATCTCACAATTCATCAATATATATTAGTTATTTAGCTAATATAAATAGTGTACAGTACATCACGGAAAAAAAAATACAATAGAGTATATTACTTATCACTTATATCTGATTTAAATATAAAGTATATTTAAAGATAAATCATCTGATTAATATACCTTAGTTGTAATACATCAAAGTATATCAACTATAACTGACCTACCTAGTATTAATTGTAATACATCAAAGTATATCAATAATTGACCTATCTAGTATGAATTACATTTAAGTAAATTAATTAGTACATCAAAATATATCAAGGTACATCATGTGATATACTTCATACTAGATACTAGATGATCAATACACTAATATTGATATACTTCATATTATATAAATCAATAAACTAATATTAATAACTCAAATGATATTCTTCACACTAAGTAAATACTTAGCGATTTGGGCAAGTATTTTACGATTAAGAAGCAACTGACCCTTGTACATATTGTGTATGAATCTACTATAACTGTAGTATACCTTATTATATCGAATTACTGCATTTATTCGAGCGATCCACAAATGTCGAAAATTTCTTTTTTGCCTACCTCTATCCCGATAAGCTGAAGCCGGAATAATATGAGAAATGTGGCTAAAAAACTCATTGGAGAAATTAGGTCAAGTCAAGAATGGAGCTAAAATCATCTCCTCACTTTGAATTGAATCGCCTTTTATCATAATTGGTTGGTTATTTTGGAATTACGAGAATTAAACAAATTGAAATTGAGTTCTTATAAGCTTTCATCTAAATGGGAAAACAATTAATTTAACAACATTGGGATACAAGATCAATATTTCTTTTTAGCAAGTTGGAGGAACATTTGCAATTGGCAATATGATTGGTGGGTGGATAAGAATGAAAAAGAATATAGTCAAATCAGAATCATTTTTATTTCATTTAAAACAATTTGATTAATATAAAATTAGATTGATGTTGATGTCGAAAAATAGTCGAGCTGAGGTGGCGAAATCTGATATGTCGACGACGCTCCCACCTAATGCAGTACCTACAACCAACCAAACTCAACATGGATGTGGTGACTTTCGTAACACCTTCTGATGCTTAAGTCAATGCTTCGATTAGAATTTTTCTTTCAAAATAACAAGAGTATTAAGTGCCATTAATTAGCTCACTCCCTGAGTAGTTCTCCTTCTTCCCTTGTAGTAGGAAAGTATCGTATTTTCTCAAATTCCGATCATACCATTGGCCAGGTGTAAACTAGGAGTCCCACAAGTCATCTGCAACATTAAATCATTTTCCTAATATTGCCATCGTTTAGTCCTACATCCCTTTTTGAGATTCTGACCATTAGCAATCATGCCTGCAAGGTCGCTCAATCTTTCCTCGAGTTCAATTATTTTTCTATTGAGTATGACTCATGGCCTTTCGAAATCCATTGGTTGCTTCCATGTGGCACAACGTTGATTCACCTGTAACAATTCATGCAAATTAAAGGATATGTGTCTTTCGGAAAAAAAAAAAAGAATATGTTATTTAATTGCATGTACCTAAAAAAATGGTTATTCATGAAAAGATTAGGTATTCTATTGATTTGACTTGATATTTAAAATCTCATTAGTTGTGTAGCATCAATGTTAGAAAGAAAAGGATCATATTTTCATTTTTAAAACCAACATTAAAAAAACAGAACAATTTCCCATTTTTCTAACATTATTGAAAACGATTTTGACTTTGACTAAAAAATTACCATCTTCATTTTTCTTGAATATCTCCGCTCTCTAAATTTTGCTAGATCTTACTCTCAAGTCTATTAAACTCTTTTCCAAAAAAAAGAAAAAAAAACAAAAAAAGGGCGGTGAATCAATTTTTTCTACTCATCTAAATTTTATGGACTCCTTTTAATTTGCTCAGGTCTAAAAACTTTTCCTGTCAAGATTTACTATTATTCTTTTTTAGTTTAATAATATGCGAGTGCGGCCGACTTTAGCTATGCTCAATTAGGTAGAACATTAACCAAAAAGTTATACGTTCAAATTCCATCTCCACGTATTATTGAACTTTAAAAAAAATCAGTATTTTTTAAAAGGTGACTGTTTTTTTTAAATATAGCATAATTTTAACTTTTCTTGATATACTATTCTAATTGAATTATGCTATTTTTATACTTTTTAAAATTCTGTATTTTATTTGAAAATACATATTTATTTTATGGATTAAATTCTCTAATTTTTAGGACGGGTGGATAATGTTTAGCCAAGCTATATAACTTTTTCTTATCTTCTTATTTAGTTGTTATTTATTTAATTATATCATATTCAATAAATAAATAGACAATATTTAGATTTTTCTAGAAAGAATTTCACATATCCTCAGTAATGATTCTCTCCACTTGATACTCCACTCACAAGTCTCAACCAAAACCAACACACTGATTCTTTTAGGGAGAAAATGGGTAGGGACTTCCCCACTTAGCTCTCCTCTCCCAATTTTTTCCACATTAGCTTTAAAAAGCTTGCTTTTAAAATTTATTGTAGATGACATATTTTTATTTTCAATTTTTCCCTCAAGTTCTATAAAAGTAGCAACACAGTTTTCTATGAAAAAAACATTTATTTTCCTTTGTGGAATATTGGATGATATTGGTGAAATGAAGGTAGAATTAAAATTGTCATTATAATTTTTTAAAGTATTTTATTTCAAAATAAAAGAACTATATATCAACTTTTATTTGATTGAGGTAATATAATTATGCCCACAGTGAAAAATATTTTCACAATAAAATATTACAGTTAATATGAATTTAGTTAAGCGGTAATTAATATCTATCTCTGAGAAAGAGGTAATGAATTCAGGTCTCTCACCCTACTGATTGTACTAAAGGAAAAAAAAGATTTGAGATATATATCAATTACCGCTGAAGTAGCTATGCTCGCTTTGAAATTTAAATTATATTATTAACATTATTATTGAAAGTGAAATTTTCATAACTTCCAACCTAAGCTTTGGATTCTAAACAAGTACGAAA
Source organism: Momordica charantia (assembly GCF_013281855.1). Taxonomy (NCBI): domain Eukaryota; kingdom Viridiplantae; phylum Streptophyta; class Magnoliopsida; order Cucurbitales; family Cucurbitaceae; genus Momordica; species Momordica charantia. The sequence goes on from NW_028275166.1 coordinate 34,500,536, forward strand.
TTTCTCTCTCCCTTACCCTCTAATGATCCTATCTGTCTTCCCCTTCTCTCTCTCTCTCATGATCACATCTGTCTTCTCAAATTTCCTCCTTTTTTTCGGGTTTAATATTTATTGAAAACTATAGTCAAACGACCTATTGGATCATTATGTGGAGCATTCATGTCTTTTCCCGATATTACCATTATACCAAAGGCATAATTAAATAAGATTTTATGTTTAGCGGTTAATAAAACATTTTACTAATTCTCTTGAGAATGGAGGTTCAATCACCCATCCCATTTGTTGTACTAAAAAATAATTACGATTTTTATCATTTTTATTTGAATGTTTAAATTCTCGATTTTAAAAATTATGTTATTGTACAATTTGGTCACCTATTTTTTCACCACTCTTCAAAATATATTTAAATTTTTAGTCAAATTGAAAAAAACAATTTTTTAAAACTATATATATATATTTTTAGAGAAGTTTAAATGTAGATTTCTGAGCTTTGGAATTATATTAAATGTTTTATCCTTTGTCTTACTTATGAAATTATACTAAAATTAGGTTTGACTTTTTTTTTAACATTATATTGTTTTTTAATTAGTCTAAACATTCAGTTTTCCATATGTAAAACGAATTGACACTCATAATAGTTTGGAAATAAATATATTTATATTGTCAAAATCTGAAAGGGCAGAAACGAAATTGTCCACATCTTGTTGTTTTGGTTTGGCATCCAGCTGGTTTGCCTTTTACTTGGAGTAACAGCCACAGCTCGATCACTTCATTTAAATAGCTCAAAATTTTTAATTAAAAAAAAATTATATGAAGTGGGTTACCAAATCTTTGACTTAATCATCTTTAAACCCATTTTTAATTTATAAAATAAATTTATTTAATTAAAGTTGTTTTCCTAAAATACTATTTTTAGTTCATTTTGGTCGGTGTAGTTTTAAATTTTATTCATCTCAATCATTACCTTTAGAGCATCTGATTTGGTTTGTGTACTCCTAAAAAAAGTATTTGCAAAATGTTAACACAAAGTTTATACATAATGGAACCATTCAATACAAATTTATAGTTATATTTCAAAAAATTTAGTTAGTAAAGTACAATAATGCTAAAATTATAATGAAAATGAAAATGAAGGGACCAAAATAATCAAGTTTTAAAAGTATATAAACCAAAATTGATGTTTAGAAAATAAAGGGATCAAACTAAATCAAAGCGAAAAGTACCTTAATCAAAATAGTATCTAAATCTTGTTGTAATCTCAATGTTCATAATTATCGAAACTATTGCACGAACATGAGCATACTAGAGTATAGAGTAAGATGGAGCGAGGAATGTACTTTTATATCGCACCAAAGATCGGGCAAACGAATCTACATTTTGAAGTTGGGGTATCAATTGTGAGGAGAAATCTTCTTCTTATCTATTTGCTATTTTTCAAATGAATGAAATTTGTTCAACGTCGCGTACTATTTTTCTACTCAATATTTATTTAAAAGAAAACACGTGTCGTGCTAGGAATTTTTTTCAAAAAATAAATCATAACTATTAGTTTATGAGAGACCCAAAGTAATTGGAATTATTCAATAATTCAACTAGGAAGTATATATTCATATATTGCTTAGAAAGCAAGCTCTGTTTTACAACAAAAAGAAGAAAGATAAATAATGGATTCAAAGCATAATTTTTATCAAATCAATCACTTAGCCACTCAACTTGAGTGGCTTCTATTTGCATTGATTAAAAATATTTGAAAATAAATTAGGATATTTGAAATTCTAATTTAGACTTGTTTTTAAAGAAAAGCACGTCTAGATTCTTATGATTAGTGCATGAGAGAGAAATAATTTGGTTTCAAGAAAAAAATTAAGTGGGGAGTGACATGAAGAAAAGTTAGTAAGAGAAAAATTAAAGAGAGACAAATAGACAAATGAGAGAGCATTTGTATGTAGAGAAGTTAATGGGATAAATTGTGTTAAGAGATAAACTAGCAAGAGAGAGTAGACAAGAATAAATAAAAGAAAATATATGTATATATAAAGTTGGTAAGAAAAGCAATTAAAAAAACCACTTACCAATTAAAAGGAGTGTTTTTAACTTTGTCGGTGCTGAGGTTGAATTCCGGAAGAGCTGACGTGACGAACTGATATGGTCAAGGAGTCTCGTCAAATCGAGTTTGAATGATGTGACTTTCTTCTTCGCATGAGGTCACATGTGTACTTAAACTTAACACCGATGTAATGCTCTACTAAATTCACTTTGAAACTTAAGTTATAACTCAGGTCCAAAGAGCAAAATTTGAGAGCAAGAGGTTTAGGTGCAACAATTTGCAAAAGTTTGAGAAGATTTTGACTCGATTATATATAATAGTGATTTTGGGAGACGAACCCAATAGATCTGAGCTGTATCTGTCGGAATGAGAATTCAATACCAACTTTAAGGATATTTTGACACATAAAATCATACTTATGTCGAATGTCAACAGATATATCGTTAGGTGAACTCTACTCAAGAAATAGGTCAAGTCGAATTACTCGTCCCATGATACATAACCTTGCTCTCTTTAGCTCGTGGAATTTAGACTCAAGCTCAATTTCACATGGTGTCGTGGGAGCTATCCATGTGTAATATAGCAACGTGGATGTGTAATATAGCAGGTTTTACCTATAACAATTAGGAAATGCTTTTAAATTAAAATCAAACTAATAATTAAATACACAACCAAAATGCCCTTATATTATTCATTTATTATGGTCAAATATTATAATTTTGAATGGGTCTTTTAAGAAAAAATAATTTGAACCCCAAATTGCTTTTTAAATAACACAATCTTTATACAATGACCAATGAAGGAAAAAAAAAGACAAAAAAAAAAAAAAGAAATCTTCCATTTTGGCTGGCTTTCTGCTGGGAGGTCTTTTCTTCTTCCATTATGTTGTTGCATCTGTCTCTTTCTTTCTTGTGCTTTCATAATCGGTGGGACAAAACAATATCCAATCTTTTTAGTACATATAAAATTGTTTTTTGGTTTAAAATTTTAGCTACACTAAGCGGGTAGGAATTCAAATCTACCACTGACTTTTTTGGTCAAAGATGTATGTCTAATTATTAGAAAAATAAAAACCTGTAAACTAAAAGCCACATGTCAATTTTCCATGTTACCTAAATCCATAATTGAAAGCTCATGTTAAATAACATTTCTCAAGTATGTTCAAGAAACCTCTAGGTTAAGATTTGTCAAATTTTGCTCAAGAAGTCTTTCTTGGAAACAGAAATCTCTAGAAGCTACTAGGATAAGTAAGTTTGATCAAGAAGCTTCGTTGGATAATTGAAGAAATTAAAAGCTACTAAAATACAATATGTGACAAAATTGTGGCCACTAGATCATCATCTATCCAAAATTAGTATGTGACATAATTATAGCCATAAAATTTTGCTTGATGAGCAAGTATGGATGAGCTATAAATAGGAGGGCATCCATGCTTGACAAATCATCCCAAAAAATTCTCCAATTCCAAGAGAGCTAAGGTGTGACTGTGAGGTTTGGTGAGATAAAGATAAGAGAGAGTTTCTTCTTGGGAGAGATTTTGTTCTTCATAAGAAATAAAGTTATTTATTTAGGAGTTTTTCACGTAAAATTACTATGTAATTTTCTTCTTCTCAATCTATTTTAGATGCGTCTTACTCTATTCGATTCCAATCCTTTTTACAACAGTTCATTTATGGAGTTTGATCTTCCAAATCAAGATCACGATTTTGTTTAAATTTCCTAAGTTCTCCTCTGTACATAGAAAAAAGTTGTCGGATGAGAGGAACATTCTTGAATATATCCTGTATGACATTTGGGGACCATAACCACTTTGTAAGTGATCAGAAATCATTAGTGGATTACAAGCTTTCTATTATTTTTAGTTTTGACCTCTAGTTAAATTAGAAATTAATTTACGATATTTATATATATTACTTATGGTTAATTTATAATTACTCTCCTATACTAAAAATTAACATAATTAGCGAATTTCTTAGTTTAGCTAAAATAGCAACAACACATTAAGGGGTCATCTAGATGCCCGTGTTTGTTTGATAGGAATGTTGGATTCCTGGACATTCTTAGATGCACGGACATCCTAGGATGCCTATACGTAAGGTATCTGAGCAATTTTAGATGCCCTCAACATGGATTTCTAAAATTTCCGTGTTGAGGGCATCTTCTTTTGACAATTTTGTCCCTCATCGTTTGTGTTCTATAATATTTTTCATCAATAATATTTATTTCTCATTTATTTTCTCTTAGTTTAAAAATAAATGTGTGCACTAATTCATTGATAAATGTCTAAATATAATTTTATTTATATGCTACATTTAGATATAAAATAAATATTAATCAATAATATAATATCTTAGTTTGTTTTTAATTTAAATCAAGGTGCAATCTTTCGTTTATTTTATTCTTCCAATAGTCACCAAACATAAACTAAAATTGACATAAAAATATAATATTAAATTAAAAAAAAAGTACAATTTTTATATGAATTCAAATAATATTGAATTTAACATATAAATCATATGACGACCACTAAGGGCAATTTTGGAACATTACATAAATTTACAATATTCCATGAATAAATCCTGCAAAACAAACGTGGTTCTAAAAAATATTCATAGATATCCTTATAAATTTTCCTACAAAACAAAGGTGGATATCTACAAAACAAACGTTGGCCCGTTTGATAGTCATTTTAGTTTTTGGTTTTTCTTTGTTTTTGGTTTTTGGTTTTTTGTTTTTTGTTTTTTATTTTTAAAAAACAAAAAACCAAAACATGTTTGGTAACCATTTTAGTTTTTTATTTTTAAAAAGTTATAAAATTTATAATATATTTTAGATAGAAAAATGTTAGGAAAATATTAAATTTTCAGAGTGAGAAAAATAAGGTTGGTAAAAAGAAATTTAGAAATAAAAAAATTGTAGAGTTAGAAATAATTTTTTAGGGATAAATATGAGAAAAAGAAATTAAATATTAAAAGAAAAAATCAGATTTTGAAAAACAAAGACCTGTTTTTGAAAACTACTTTTTTTTTTGAAATTTACATAGAATTTCAAAATGGTTTTTGAAAAAAAAAAACAGAAAATTGAATTGATTATCAAACAACCTTGTTTTTGAAAAACTAAAAACAAAAAACAAAATGATTTTCAAACCGGCCTAAATAATTTCATGGGTGACTCTATATTATTAAAAAAAATTCGGTGATGTTATGCTTGAGTTCGACAATAAAATTAAGAAATTGAAAGGTTTGATTTTAATTGTCCAAAACGCAGCCTCGTGGGACTATCTCTCCTCCATTTGAGAGGGAGAATCCAATTAAAATTGCTAGCCATTTGTTGAAATGGACCGTTTGGCTGCAAAGAAAACATCCCCATACATTGACTTGGATTTTTGTCATGAAAATTGGATGCAAAACACAAACTTGAACTTTTCATGAATTCAATCTTACCTATTTATTATTTGATATCACTTCATTTTATTGAAGATTAAATTATTAACAAGTTTTTTTCAGTAATATTAAAAAGTATTTGAAACTATATGTAACAATTTTAATTTATACCGTTTATACCTAAATCTCACCTTCTTCGGAACACGTGTGAGGTCGACCGAACCGAATTTTTTGGAGAGAGGTATGTGAGGGAAGACCAAAGAAAATACTCTAATGCTCAAAGTAAGTAAAAATCCGACATTGCATACTTGCAATGTAGAATTGCATACTTGCAAAGGAAAAATGAATCAGAATACCTATTTATAGGAGAGAGAGATACTGGGTTCTACGACTCTGATCTATTAGGTTGTTTCCGGAATCGGTTAGGACGATTATGCAGAATACTCAGGCGTCAACTTTTATCTAGGCTCGATGGTCTCCTAAGCTATTCGTGGTTACTTTAATCAAGCTTAATAGCTCGGCCTCTACATATTTTCAAAATAGTTACGGAAAGGTCACGTGCAGTGATCATCTTTCTTCGTCATGCTATGTGTAGGTTGATTTTATCCTTTCAAATAATTAGAAATAATTTTGCATAAAATTATTTATAGAAATAATCAGAGATTTTTTTAATTTTGCTTCATCTCCATTTTAGTAGGTATGAAATCATTTCTTAAAAAAGAAATCAGATTGATTTGTCGAAAATTGAACTAAATTTGTAGAAACTAATTAAAAAATAACTGATCAATATATTTTGATGCAAATTTTATAATCTTGAAATTTTTTATATTTAATTTTATTATTGTTTCTTTTTTCTTTCGCACTAAATATAATTTTAGGTGTACTCAAAAAAATAATAATAACAAAACCGTTGTCTATATTAAGTGTGATAAAGGCGTAATAGCGTTGGGAACTTGGGACAAATACTGAAAATTATCCAATAGAAATATAATATCAAGAAAATAAAATTAGTTTTATTTCTTCAAAAACTAAGAAAAGACCAGTTTAACAAAAGTGAAAAACAGAATTTCCTTTTTCTTTTCTCTTTAATTAAAAAAAAATCTTGATCAACAAAATATCTCTCAACTCTGCGTCTATTAGATATTTTACACATTTCGGTATTCGATTCGTCACTTTTATCTTTGGTTTTGTTTCTTTAAGTCTATTTTCTAACTAAAACTATTTACTTTTAACAACTTTTTTAATCTCTCAAATGAAAATGGAAGACTTGTATCTTTATTTATATCATATGACATAATTACTTTTAAGGACTTTTTTTAACCTCTCAAATGAAAACGAAAGAATTGTATCATGATATATTATATTTCCTTGGTTAATGTAATGAAGTTTTTTAATATAACTCAAGCAAATCGACCTATTAACGTGAGAAAATTTAAAAATCAACGTCAAAATCAAAATTTCAAAAGCGGAATAGACACCAATCGAATTGACTAAAATTAAAATAATGATTCATTAGATTTCACTTTTTTTATTTTTTTTAAAATTTTATTAAAAGAGATTCAAATTTTGAATCTTTTGAAGATAAATACTATCTTGACTCATGGATACATGAGTTTATTTATATCAAACTATAATTTAGACTTTTTGGAAAATCTTGCGTGGGGAAGAGATTGAATACCAAGTCTAAGAAAAATGTAATTTCTGAGTGTTGGTACGGTACAGTAGCAAGAGACTTGGGTGTCACCCAAGATCCAGGTTCAAGCGCTCCCACGTCCGGAGGTAAAAAAAAATGTTCAAGAAAGGTTGTCTAAAAAAATATAAATATTTATTATTATTATTATTATTATTTTTCAAGGAAAAGAAGAAGAATTGTAATTTTTGATAAAATTGGGCGTGTGATTATTATGGAATAATCATGCGGTGTAGTGTCAGACGGAAAAAGATCACATGGTTGACAGCCTTGGGACATAACCAAAGATCATACGGCACACAATCTCTGGGCCCCACGTGAGACTATGATAAGTTTGGTGGGGGACTTCCCACCAAATCACACCCACTTTAATTTGTAGCCCAAAGCCAAAATAAGCAAATCGGAAGATATGTTTTGGGACTGTTCGGCCAATCAATATGTTAAGAAAAATAATAAAATTAAAAAAAAAAAAACATATGAGTTGTTGATGTTTATTTTCGGAACCTGTCACGGAAGTACCATGTAGGTCTTCGTTCCCAAACTCTAGATTATTTACACACATAAATCTAACATCGATGTGGTGCTCAGCTGAATGCACTCCAATGTTAAAGCTAAAATTCAAGTTAAACGCAAATGAGTATGACATAAGTAGAGTAGAAAGATAACAATCCTGAGAGTGAGAGTCTACTTGAGGATGTGGGTCGAATTTTTCATAAGGAATTATGTAGGGAAAGTCGATTTATCTTCATTAGGGTTACTCTTTTCTTTATATGTGGAAGGTGGATGAGAAAGGTGGATCAAGTGTGTAGTGGACACAGGGGATGACATGTCTCGCCAGGGAGTCGTGGGGACTACTGGCACGACGTCTGAGCAGTCATCTATGAGTGTGTGCAGTTTGGATACAAGGTGTCAACACTCGGCTCCTAGCTGTCCCTTATACGGATTGACTTGGTGTGCTCAATCCCTTGCATTGATGTGCCTGAAATTGGGGTTTGGTGTGTTTGACCTTTATCCGTTTTTTCCTGACCTAGTCCATGTTACTTAATTCAGTCAGAACGCATGACACCTTGAATTTACTTGATAATATGAATATATCTAAGTGAAAAAAATATATAATTTTTTCTCGTTGGAGTTATGATGGTCGACTTAGTTTTACTTGTAATAAATTGTTTGCATCCCTATTAGAGCATGGTCAAATATTGATTTATTTTTAAATCAATTGATATAGAATTTTAATAAAAGAAATAAATCAGTTGACGTTTTTAAAATTAATGAATAAATTATTCATTTCAAGTAAGGGTAAAAATTCAAAACGAGACGAGCGTGTAGAATGAAGAGAGAATATCGCGGGCCAGCCGTGTAGGCCCCACCTTGCAGGCCCGTTGTCCGAGCTGGACAGCTCACCTACGACAATCCCTTCACTCCATGTGACTCTCTATAAAAAATACATATAATTGAAAAAAAAAAGTAAAATTAGATTACAATTTTAGTCCTTTTTTTGTATACGATTATTTTATTTTTATAATTTAGTTAAATCTTTAAAAATGTATGTATTATTGTCATAAAACCTCTTTATGTGACACTTTTCAAACATGTCAGAAATAGTCACTTTAAATTGAATAGAGTGAATTTGATTCAGAAGGGTGATTTTGAATATTTCTGATTGCATAATACTTTATTCAAAATTGAAGTTTTGATCTCAACTATATTAGTTTAACTATAAAAATTAAAAATAGTTTTATATAAAATAAAGAGACAAAATATCCGTAGTCTAGTTAGTAAGGACTTGAGATCTCTTGATCGAGGTCTCAAGTTTGGATATTTTTGTAAGTTTAACAAAAAAAAATATTCTTTGATATCTTGGATTCGAACTCTGGGACAGGTGAGGGCGCCTCTGGATATAGTGGAGCAATACTCCAATTTTCAATTATAAAAAGAAGTAAATAAATAAAATAAAGGGACAAAAGAGTCAAATGATTTTTTTTTTTTTAATTTGAGTTAAAGCCATAGCAAAGAGCATGTAAGAAATCCGTCACATGGATGCTAGAAATTTGTACACATCTAGTAAATAAAAAAAAACTTTTAAAATTATAATTTGTAGGAGACTAAATTGGGAACAAATATGAAATTAGAAAGGCTAAAATATTAATTTAGCCTAAAAATTAAATCCCTTGAACTGCCGAATCCCGAAAAAGTGTTATAACTTAATAAGGAAAAGATTTCTCAAAAAATAAAACAAAATTATAAGGAAAATAATAAATTAAAAATTAAAAATTAAAGAACGGCGAACGCCTTGTTTGGCCGTGTCTGTGCCAGCCGGTTCTCTTCAACATTCTCCACTCTCTCTTTCTCTCTCTAGAGAATTGGACCATTATTCTCTCTTTATCTAGAGAGAGAAAGTGGGAGAATTCTGATTTATCACCAATCTATGGCTTTTGGATTTTAATTTTGAAGCCACCATAATCATTTTTCAAGTTCATCATCAGATTTTTTTTGTTGGGTATTGGATTTTGGATTTTGGATTTTGGATTACTGGTTTTCTCCTTTTCAATGTCAACCCCTAGTCCGGCGCCGACGTCTCCGCCGGCGACCAACACGACATCTCCACCGCCGGCCACCCCAAGTGCTCCACCACCGTCAACTCCGTCGCAGCCGCCGCCTTCCTCTACACCACCACCAACAACCACTCCGTCGCAGCCTCCGCCTTCCGCTGCAACACCGCCCGCCCCTTCTCGACCTCCGCCCACCTCCGCCCCACCTCCGGCGACCCCGTCGCCGCCGCCGCCGTCAACTCCCCAGCCCACCCCGCCCACTGCCTCTCCCTCGCCGCCGACCTCCACACCTCCGCCGTCTAGGCCATCTACTCCCTCGACTTCTCCGCCTCCTCCGTCTCCTCCGGCGGGCCGCACTCCTTCCCCTCCGACTTCTCGTACGCCGTCCACTCCGTCAAGAAGTCCTCCGCCTCCGGCAACGTCGTCGTCCTCCTCGTCATCCGGTATTTCAACTGGACTTGTCGTCGGAATCGCAATTGGCGGAGTGGTAATTGTTCTTCTATTTAGTATATTATGTGTTTGCTGCCAAAAGAAGCGGAGGAGACGACACGATGAAGATGGATTTTATCCGCATCCTCCGCCACCTGGACCAAAAGGTAAAGCAATCTCCGGCGACTTGACGATTTCACAGTACTCTAAATTTTTTAGGGTTTGAAAACTTATCAAATTTCCAAATGCTACATTGATACTTTTTCTTCCATTGAATTCGGGCAATTGCCTACCAATTCGTGTTAGATTAAAAATATTATATTGAAATGTTAAGATTAAAAAAAAAAAAGAATTTCTAATTTGTCCAACCTAATTTCGAAGATTGTGAGATTATATGTATGAAGTTAGAATGCTAAAATTTTTCCCTTGTACTGTCAAATTGTATGTGTTGATTATGGTCTGCTAGGCCTTTCTTCAGACGATCAGTTTGATTTCACCCACCATTTTAGATGACATCATTGCTCGTGTCTTTCTTGTTGATATCAGTTGACCATTACGGTGCTCCGCCGCAGCAATGGCAGCACAATACTCCTCCACCGCCCGGTCCTCTTATCGGGATGATGCCCAAGCCACCTCCGCCGCCCCCAGTTGGACCCCGTCCCCCACACTCTCCCCCTGGCATTCGCCCTCCACCTCCACCGCCTCAGCACTACATGAGTAGCAGTGGAGGTTCAGGCTCTATGTATTCCGGGTCTGAGAATCCGCTCCCTCCACCGCCTCCGCCTCAACCTGCCATGGCTTTTGGTTTCTCAAAGAGTACTTTTACATATGAGGAGTTGGCAATGGCGACCGATGGATTCTCGGATGCAAATCTCCTCGGGCAAGGTGGATTCGGATACGTGCATAGAGGGGTTCTTCCTAATGGAAAGGAAGTTGCGGTCAAGCAGTTGAAAGCTGGGAGCGGGCAGGGCGAACGGGAATTTCAGGCTGAAGTCGAGATTATTAGCCGAGTTCATCATAAACATCTTGTTTCTTTGGTTGGATATTGTATAACTGGTTCCCAAAGATTGCTTGTTTATGAATTTGTTCCAAACAACACTTTGGAGTTCCATTTACATGGTAAAGCCAAAGCCATAGTTACAATTGTTGCTCCTCTTTTACTATGAAATCTTCTTGCTCTTGGCTTGAAAAGTTAGTTATACTAAAGTTTTATGTACCGATCGATAGTTATGACCGTAGATCTTCTCTGTTATAGGGAAAGGGCGACCGACCATGGATTGGCACACAAGACTTAAATTGGCTCTAGGATCTGCAAAAGGACTGGCTTATCTTCATGAGGATTGTAAGTTATCTGATGTTGCTGTTTTATGGTAGATTGACAGAATCAACAATATGGATATGTTGTTTAAGGAATTCGGTTTTAACTTTTGTCATAATTAGGTCACCCGAAAATCATTCATCGCGACATTAAAGCAGCCAACATATTGTTGGATTTCAAGTTTGAAGCAAAGGTATTGAAGTTTAGTTTTATTCATTGAGATGCGATTCTTTTTTTTATTGAATCTGCATTTGTCATTCATTCTACTGCCCTGATTGGTTTGGCCGTATTCCTCGACGACATAGCCGCCCCGATATCGAATGTAGACAAACTCCATTTGAGTGGTTTTAATTTCTTGGACAACCGAGAGGATGTGTTATATTCTTCTTGTTCTGATGTTGAGGCAGATCATTTCTTCTACCAGGTTGCTGATTTTGGTCTCGCAAAGTTTTCTTCCGATGTCAATACCCATGTATCGACTCGAGTGATGGGTACTTTTGGGTACGACCTTTTTCAACTCCTGTTGTTTTCAAATGTAGTTCGAGAAGATTGTTTTATACTGCTTATTGTGTTCCTGAATGAATTAATTTTTCTATAATTTCTTTCTCCTTATGAGGATAACTTTTAGCGCCATCTTCGGGCTTTTCATTGTGGATTTCTTGCTTTCCATTAAAATCATCCGAGTTCATCTTAAAGCTCGTGCACAAGCAGCATTTTGATACGCAGTGCACAGCATGTTAGATTCCTAAAGAACTAACTTGATTCTCAGCTGCATCATATTGTCTTAATCTGTGTGGTTGTGATGTCGATGAGACATTGACTGGATCTTTCATTATTTTCTTCTGAATCTTTCCCGTTCTACACTCAGGTATCTTGCACCAGAGTATGCCTCAAGTGGTAAACTTACTGAGAAATCAGATGTTTTCTCCTTTGGGGTTATGCTTTTGGAGTTGATCACGGGTCGTCGACCAGTTGATACGAGTAACACTTTCATGGAAGATAGTCTCGTAGACTGGGTAAGTTCTCACATAGTCCACCCCACTTGGCATTAATAGCGAGATAGCTTTCATGTTTTGTTCGTTTTGGTTGCATTCGGTATACGGAGCAAATCACAAACATTATGAACGATGGAATCTCTTTTCCTCATTACAGGCTAGGCCATTACTGAACCGAGCTTTAGAAGATGGAAACTTCGATACTTTGGTCGATCCAAGGATGCAAAACAACTACAACCACAATGAGATGGCTCGTATGGTTGCCTGCGCTGCTGCCTGTGTGCGACATTCTGCAAGGCGCCGACCCCGAATGAGCCAGGTAATTAGTTAGAATCCTGCAATAACGTGCTCAGTGCGCATATACTGAACCACTTCAACTGTGAATCAAGCAGGTAGTACGAGCGCTTGAAGGAGACGCATCACTATCAGATCTCAACGAAGGAGTCAGACCAGGGCAGAGCATGGTATACAGTTCTCATGGAAGCTCAGACTACGACACGAACCAGTACAACGAGGACTTGAGGAAGTTCAGGAAGATGGCACTGGGGAGCACGGAGTATGGAGCAAGCAGCGAGTACAGCGGACCGACGAGCGAGTACGGGCTATACCCTTCGGGGTCGAGCAGCGAAGGGCAAACCACCAGAGAAATGGAGATGAGGACAGTGAAGAAAGAGAGTGGAGGGTTTAGTGGAAGCTCTTGAAACACCAAGCTTTGCCTTTCTTTTCTGTGTAAAGAAGCAAAACCAGGCTGTTTATTTTGACTTTGATTGTTAATTTGTTACAGAAATAGAGCATCATTTTCATTTTCTTATTGATTTTTAACCCCTTTTTTTTTCTTCCTTTCGCCATCTTAGTTTCAAATTGTATTATTATTATTAAATATTATTTGCTTATAATACGAGTAACATGGCAACTTCATTGTTATTTATTTATTTATTTTTCAGAATTCTTCCTTTGTCTTGGGCATATCCTCCAACTTGCATATGACTTCTTCCTTCTCACAATTAATGCTCAGTTATGTTTGAAAAAAATTCTGTCTAAATTCGATTTAGGTTATTAGATTTTTGTATTCTTTTATTTTAGTCCTTAAATTTTTTAATATTATGTTTAAATCTATCAATTTTGTTTAAAATATTATTCACATAATCTTATATAGAGGATATGTCTTCCGTTCCTATTTAGTTGAAAAATATTTATCGATACGAACATAGCTCATACCTCCCTAAGAGTTAAATGTTCAAATTCGAACTCAATAATATATATATATATTGAAATCATACATAAAAGATGGCTTAAAAAAGTTCGAATGGTTTGTTAAAAAATTAATTAAGAAGTTGATAGTAATAACTAAACTAACTTTTATTTTTCGTAGGAGCGGAGATTTTGATTGAAGACATAAACCTCAACCAATTTAACTATGTTTAGCTTCACACTTCATTTTCCTTTTTGTATCTTTTTCAAAACTCAACATCTTAGTTCTATTCATTCTCTTAGAATGGAGATCAAATGTAACTGTCACAAGAATTGGAGAAAAAGAGGGTACTTTGAAGCAAAGAAGGCAAAATGTCATACAAGTAATGAAAAAAGAGAAGTTTCACTTAAAAGTTGAGAAAAATGAAAAGATATTTTCCATATTTTCATCCATCAATTACTGCCTAGTTTAAAAGCATTGCTCTCACGAAGTAGCTAGAGAGCTTGAGGTTTCAAGCCTCTGGAATAAGGTTTTAGATGTCGACATGAAAATATTTGATAAAAATATCAATATAATATTGATATCAATAGATATTTTTTTAAAAAAATAACATTAATATTATATCTATATTAATGATATTATTGATGTTTATTTTATATTTTATCAATATTTTTACCATACAATGAATGTCGATTCACGGATTCAGTAGGCTTTGAACCCATAAAAATGTTTAAATGTCATAAAAATCGAGAGAAAAAATTTAATACCAAGTTTAGTAAATAAATAAAAAGTTTGGCTTCTACTAGAACAGGCCTTGGGATGTGCAAAGTCTCAGAATAGTGGGGTAAGCGGGTCCCACGTTTTTTCTCCATTATATATGCTAAATATGAAAATAGGAACTAAAATTAAAATTAAAAAAAATAAAGACTTTATTATTATTATTATTTTTTAGCGAAAGACTTTATTAACAAGAAACCACACCGCGACAGGTTACATTTGAAATAGGACCTTTATAGGTCGAATGTAAAAGTCAAGTGAGAAAACACCTGTCTAAAAGGATAGAAATGCCAAAATGAGAAGCTCGTTTGGCCAAAATATCAACCTGGATATTCTGACTACGACTAATATGAATAAATTGAAGTCCATTGAAACTTCTAACCAGCTCCACAATATCCGACACCAACAAACTTTCCTCCTTTCGAGACATCAAAAGAATCTTAGTTTAGCTAGCTAAGATATATACTGATCGAAGGAATAGCTAAGATATATACTGATAAAAGGAATCCACACGTTGTTGAACTAAAAAAATAAAATAAGGAAAAATAACATCAAACGATGCTACTTCCCTTGAGAAATACAGAGTCAAAGTTGGGAATGCACAGGCAAATCTGTGGGCTATATTTCATTAAAACAGGGTATCATGAAGATTCATTGAAACACACAGAAATTCAGAGTCTATAAAGGAGCACATTAGCTTTCCCCTGTCCAATGTGATGAATAAAAGAAAAAGAAGGCTACAATATTGAGAAGAAAGCTCTCTAAATCTTTTTATCTTTCTCTAAAAGGATTAAAAGAAGTAAACCATTGCTTCCAAGGAGCATCATTTTGTTGCTCAACCCATGACAAAAAAGCACTGTCCAACAAGCAGAACAAGTTAACATATAGGAGTTGGTACCTCACTGGCACGTATCGAAAGTTTGCAACCTGGATGATAGGCCACACCGTACCCGACAGAACGAGCGCTGGGAGGACGTCTCTCTTCAAGTCTGCTTTCACCTCGGACACATCTTTGCCGTTGGCAAATCCCATATAACTGAAGAAGACGCATAAGTCGATCGGTCCAAAGATTAGACCGTCCATTGCCAGCTTTGCTCCAACGAACTTTGCTGATTTTGGCTGTAGCTGAAGCTTTAGCCTTATGAATCTGTCCAAGCCTTCATACCTGCCAAACAACTGATTTCTTCAAAATTTGTGTACAAAAGATGTACAAGTTCAAAATAAGCATTTAATTTCGATCATCCCAAAAAAATAGTACTTCCTTTAGAGATGTTTAGCTTACGAGTTAGGTATATATAACCAGCATTCACAAGCTGAACTTATGTTTAGTATTTGGATTTGTTTATCTTGGACTAAGAGTTTAGTAATCCCACAAGTTACATGGAGACGAAGAGGGAAAACCCAATCCCACGAGTTACATAAATCCAAGTTGTCATCCTCCAGCCTTTAAGCTGTTCCTTTTTCTATTTATCTATACAGATCTAACGTCTTATCAAAAAATAAAATAAAAAATCCAAGTTGTTATCAACTCAAGCTAAAGCCATTTTTTATATTACCTATTAACCTTTACAAATCATAAATACACACAAACTAAACACAAGTTATACACATTCCGTCTATATAACCTATTCCATGAGCTAAAACATTATCACCTTAGACTATCCAACCTCAAGCTTCGTATAAGCCATGAGCTAAAACATCACTATAGGGTTCAAATGAGTAAACAAGAGGTGAAAAAGAAACTCGTTTCCCTCCATTGTTGTGCTCGAGCTAAGAATCTAAAGTACTTTATCACCTTCATGCTATTAATGGATTTAACCAGTGAACATTGACTCGTTTGAGCTTTTCTTGTAGAAAGAACAACGAAGATTAGATCACCAGGAACCAGTTCATAACGGCAAGCTTAGTTCAAGTCTTCTTCTGAGAATTGGCATAATGTAGCATTCACAAATCACAAAATACGAGAATCAAAGATAACAAGCAAAAAATCAGAACAAGTAATTGTCATCCTAAGAATAAGGGAGCATCTGTGGAAAGGAGTATATAGTTCAACTAAATATCCACATGGCCTTCAAACCTGATTCCAAACATCCATCCATATGTTACAAGATAGAGGCATATCCAGACCAAATTTGAAGTACAGAATAACAGTAACTCATACATATAAATAGGTACGGCACTAGATCCAGCAATTCTATTTTTGCTCTCAAGAAAAATCTCTATTCAAGCAATACTGTTGAAAACCAAAAGTTAAGAAAACGAACCACATGTGGCCGACAGGTCCAACAAAGCCAAATCCAAACATACTGGTGATACCTACACGTTTCCAGTTTATTTTGAACTCTTCTTCAGTATCTGGCTACATTAAAAAAAATGATTGTAGGAATCAGTTCATTTATAAAACACACCTAATGTCAGTTCAAGAAGTGCTTTATAATAACAAGTGAAGGAAGATTGAAGAATACCTCATAGAAAATACTTCAAAGAAAAACAAAAGAAGATCAATGTGAAATAAAGGAGCAAAAGCAAAATGTAAAAAATGAAACCAAAAACAGAGACCAGCTTAGGATCCATCAAGTGATCTCACTGATTAACAAAACCTAACTATAAATCTAGAGCTGCTAACTGCAATCTTGTGCTAGAAAAAATGGACTGGAATAACCGAACAAAATAACTCAACACTTCAAATAACACCACCACTGGATGAACAGAAAAAGGATCATATCGGGTTTCCCTTACATATAGTGATATCTATAATCTGAGAGTTAATTGATAATGATGCCAAACTTAAACTAGGAGCAGATAAGTAGGTTGTGAAATAATTTGATAATTCAGAAACTGTTATTTGACGGATGCACAAAAACTTAAGCTCACAGAGGTTCCACCATTTGCAAGAGCAAACGGGCTTCGGTGGGGAGGAGAATACAATGACATCCAATCCAAGTCTTAGAAACACAGTTAATTCAACCACATGACTAGGATTTCTAACATAAGGTATAGTCACCAAAAGATTGGAACCAATTTAAAACACACTTTAAAGAAATCTATAATACCGAAAGAATCAACTGATATCTTGCAGATGCATTTAGGCACAAAATGATATCGCAAAGTCGAAGTCCCGTTTAATCAGAAGACTTCAGAATGCAGTGAAGGTAACAGAAAACCATTGACCTGAAGAAGCAATCAAAATACTGAATCAACATAGACATGCACGAAACCCTTCTACTTTGGGTTGCTTGATTCTACAAAGCGAAGATCACCGAAACCGAAGGCAATTTCGTAATCAATAGAAGCGGAATCTTGATAAAAAAAAATTTTAAAAACCCCTCGATGTTTCTTCGACTAAAAATCAAATGACGAAGATAGCACATGCCCATCTTCTGAGAGCAAAACAAGATGACGAAATAGTTCATCGCTCCAACCCAAATCAGAGAACAAGAAATCGAAGTCAACAAGAAAATTTCGATCAATTCAAGAAAAGAAAAAAGAGACCCATCAGCTGGGAGAAGCAATCGATAAAGATAAGGCCATTAAATTAGAGTAAAAATGGATAGAGAAAGGAGGGGATGGATACTCACAGAAGTTTGAAGACGGTTTTTGGCGGCGGAGTGAGTAATGTATTGGGCGGCAATGTCGCCGGTGCCCCATAGAAAGCCGGAGCTGATGACCTGGGTCTTGACTGGATGGAAGGTGAGGCAGTTCTGGTACCATTTCCAGAGCCTGAACATGGCAGAAGAGAAGGGATTCACAGAGATGGGAGAAAGAGAATTAAGGGAAGAAAATGAAATTGAAGAGGGAGAGAAGGGGAGAGGTGGGTGAACTGCAGAATACAAAAAAGGGAATGAAGAGAGAGCGAGAGGAGATGAGACGCCATGTCTCGCAATTTCACTTCCGCTTTGACGCCATCCAGTTCTTCGCAGTCAAATCCTCCCCCCGGTTTCTTCATCTTTTAAGGTGATTCTTGCGTTTCTTTTTTTTTTTTTTTTTAACGCAGTGGATCTCCTATCTCAATTTTGATCTTCCACCTTCACATATTGTATTAAAATTATTACGACGAATTCGAACTCACGAACGAGACAGACACATTCAAGTTATTTTCTTTCTTATATAAGCTGGCTAGATAGGTATATTTTTTATTTCAACCATACATGCAGTAAAGACCTATATTGTTAATCGAATATTTATTACATGTGTTTTACGTAAAATTTCTAATATTTGATTGATGATATAT
This sequence comes from Momordica charantia, assembly GCF_013281855.1. NCBI lineage: Eukaryota > Viridiplantae > Streptophyta > Magnoliopsida > Cucurbitales > Cucurbitaceae > Momordica > Momordica charantia. The sequence goes on from NW_028275166.1 coordinate 34,519,150, forward strand.
GTCTCGACCTAATCTATGTTTATTGATTCTTATTGTTAGAAGTGTTTTTTCAATTTAATCTATATTATAAAAAATTTCAATTTTACCCCCTGAATTTAGTCTTTTATTGATAGTAAATGTTAAATTTAGTTGATAATGAACCTAGATGGCATCATGCAAATGTTTAATGTATTGGTCGAATTTTAAAAGAGAAGAAAAATGATCTGAGAGAAAAGTTACTAATTCTTCTCCCATCTAAGAAAATGGTAGAGCTTTCTAACTTTCTTTCTCTTGATAATTTTTTTCTCCACTAAATTCACGTCGTCACAAACTATTATATCTGTGTAAGTTTATCATTAGTCAATTTTAACATTCATCAATAACGAGTGTTTAAATTGAAAAAAATTAAAACATAAAAAGATTAAATTAAAACTTTTTAAACAATAAGGACTAAATTGAGAAAACACCACAACGTCAATGACTAATACATATATTTATTTTTCTTTTTAAGAAAAGAGGATCATCATATCATCTTGAATAAATTATTATAATTATTTTTAATTATTATTATTACTGTTATTATAGTTGAACCATATGTGAGACTAAAAGTTCAAACCTTTAACTTTTTAGTCGATGATATATGATTTCACTAGTTGAAATATGTTTGATGATCTAAATAAATATTTTATTTGTGTTCGTGATTTTTTTATAAGTGCTTTGGAGTAGATAAAAGAAAATTGGAAATTTTCTTAAAAATCATTATCAATGGCCAACTAATTTCCCAAAAAAATTCTTCATATACGATGACTGACTATTTCTAAGAAAAGGACATGTACTTAGGGTTTGATTTCTTTTTTTAGGTCCTTTTTTTTATAAATAGTGATTGGGTGTGTAATTAACTACGATATTAACTTTAACAAAAATAGTAGACCACATACACTTGAGTAGAATTTTATAGCTTTTGAAAATCAAAACATGATATTTAGTGACTATTTGAACATGATTTCTACTTTTAGTTTTTAGTTTTTTTATTTTCTGCTTCTAAAAGTAAAAATCATATAAGTTTGATAAATTTTGTTTGTTTAAAAAAAAAAGAAAAAAAAAACAGAAAATGAAACATATTTGATAACCAATAATAGTCGTATTCTTTTATTTATTCTAAGCTGTTTAGACCACCTATTTATAATTGAATTTTATCCGAACTTTAGAAATCAGTACCTATTAAAAAATCAAAGCAGAATACTAAAAAAAAAAACCCAAAATAACAATAGGATTTAGACCTTTTATTTAACATTCTTGAGTTCCTCTTAAAAACAGTTTTCAGAATTTTTAGAATAATAATTTGGTAAAAATGAATTTGAATTACTCTTTTTAGGAGTGTGTACGGGCTGGGATCAGTTGAATTAGAGAGATTTTTTAGGAATTTTCTTAAATATTTATGAAAAAAACCTATCAGTTAAATATAGCATGAGAAAACCTAGGTCAGAATTTCTTGTTATTATATAGGTTAGTTCGGTTTGAGTTGAACCGACTAAAAATTCTCCCAACCAGCAAACTGAACCAATTTTTCAATTCTGCAAAAATCCAATCCAAACCAAACCAAACCATTTTTTTTTCCTTTTTTGCACCCAACCCAATGAGTTGGATCCTCCAGGTTGCCCCCCAACTATTTTTTAGAACCGTCTTTTTTTTCTTCTTGGCCAAAATTTCGCAATTCAACCGTGGAATTCCATTGCATATTTTATGTAAAATTTGAGTAATAACAAATAAAAATTGGGATGTAAATTCAAATTCCAATTTTAGTTCCCACCCAACCAACACAGACCCGGATAATAGTTTGAAAAACATGTAAATCTCAACACACAAAATCAACAAAATTTGGTGTTAAAAGAGATTTTTTATGAATATTTCACATGAACATGTACAACTATTTCATGAATGAATATAAATGACCTGATTTTAGTAAAAAACTGTAGCGCCGAGGATACGGAGATCCATCCAACTATCCAAAAGTCCCCAAGACCACATTGTAAACTAACCTGTACTGAACTATCATAACGATAGAAATTAACAAGGCAAACTCAGTTCACAAATCACAAACGCTATCATAATCAACTACCAGGATGCATCGATCTCGACCTTGGACTTACCCAGACGACAGTTGCAGTGTGGTTGGTTCTCCAATCCGAAGAAGCTGAAGATATGAGAATGCTGCTAATAGTAACCTAATAACCGGTATCCCCCATTCTTAACTTCTCTCAAGCCTACTTCTGTCCATGGACATAATTTCGGAATTCATAGTTGAAAGTATCTGGGGCATTGACATTCCTCCAGAGACAACGATTTCTGCAATCAAAATCACAAAATACAACAAATATATGATCAATCTCGAGTAGGAATATGGTTCATCATATGTATATTTCAACCTTTTTCCCATCAATATTTGAATTTTGAAATCGAGTCAGAATCTGGTGTACATTTGCATCTTTAACCTATTAGCATCTATGACTTAAGAACTTGCTCAGGCCACATGACAACATTGAACTATGGTAATTGAGAATTCCAAGTCTAAGTCTTGGAAGTGACAGTTCAGTTACCATGCTAGGCATTGATAGCATTTCTAATTGGACAACTTTATGCAACAAGTGAGCAAACACAAGAGAAACCTCACCGATTCCTTCTCGAACTGATAAATTCGGTCTAATAACATCCTTGGTATGAACCAGGAAAATATCGCCAATATAGAGATGATTTGTAGGGACATAAACACAGCATAGCTCCTCCTCCCCAGAATAGTTCTGCACTAAAAAAAGACTGGGTGAGATAATCAAGTAATATACTTCTGTGGGAGGAGAGGAGAGCAAATGCAGCTACTGAAATTCAATCAATGTCACTCAAGAAGCTCTTGAAGGGTTTTTTTTTTTCAAGAAAAATATAAAATATCAGATTTCATTTTCTCTCAGTTTACCTGGAGAATTACAGAGGAAGTGATGAACCCGAATGCATATTCACCAACACGGGGATGACTTATGATGGCTACTTCCTTGAAGGCCTGTGAGTTTTGGTCTGATAGTAAAAATAAAATAATGAGCTAACTGAACTCAAATCAACCAAATAATGGCAGTGACAAAAAATCACGACCTACCTGATGAGATTGCAGAACTAATTTGCTTAGAGGCATTGTAGATATGGCGAACGAATGGCATTCTCTTGATAAACCACTCCCCGAGGCCAAGGACGGATGCTCCCAACCAAGATGACATGAACACACCAACCAGGAAGATGAATGTAATGGAAGTTACAAATCCAAGACCTATTGAAGATGCGAAAATGAAAAACACAATAAATACCAACTTGAATCAGAAGTAACATATAATACTATGAAGCACATCTCAATGATATCAAGAATTAGTGTATTATGATTAGGAGAGACTCGGAAAGTTATGAATTCACATGTGCAAGAATCCGTCAATCCTGCTCAAAGTATTATGGCAAATTGTTATATGCCATAAACAAAAAGGGTAAAGGATCATGGTCCACTCCTGAGCACGACCCACCCCACTAAGCTCCAGAGAAGCTTTCTCCACACGAAATACCAACTCTAACAGACATAGAAGGTTTTAAATTATTGAGCTTTCCATATGTTGGAAGTCAAAATACCTAAGAACATCTCAAGTCCTTACCACCAATGCTACCCTTACGGCCTGGGGGTTGAACATAGTAGTACCTCTTAAGTCTTACATGTTATGAAAAATGTGGATGAAAGGATATTAGATCTCAAGAATACTAGTTACTAGTTAAATATAGGGAAAATTTGCAGGTGCAATAAAATAATCATTGTCAATCTGCGAGCAAAGTGTTCAATATTTCAACCACAATGTAACAAATGAACTGCATAAATGATCTTATATGCTGTGCAAGGAAAGTGGCAAATCCCCAAACAAGGAGTGCCACCCCCCACGTGTCAAATAAATATCAGGGGAAATCAGGAGAAGAACAGATGAGATAATGGCTCACCAAAGATATTAATTCCAAGATGTGCATAGATTGGAGAGAAGAATCCATCCACAAAACGAATAAACCACCACGTTATATAGAATGTAATTGCTATGGGGAAGAGAATGACACTGCAGAAAGAATTTTGTCATATTTAATGCAGAAATACACAGTAAGGTACAACAACGTTTAAAGTACAGAATACCCTAGGTAAGACAGAAAGTGGAACGAACTAGGCATGATTAGTTGGAATTACAAAAAACAATAACTAGGAAACAAAGCAGAACTATGGGTGATCGTTCATATCCATTATATCATCAAGAACAATAGTTTGCCACAAATTTTGTTCTAAGGAATGAATAATAGAAGAACTAACCATCCATTGAATGCCTATAGACAAGATTTAGTCATTAAACAGCAATCTACTAAAAGGAAAGATTTACTTTACAAACAGGTTAAACCCCTTAAGGATATCAAGACGTCCAAAAACACAGAGGTCCTCCTTCTTCAGCCTACATAACCTATGCAATCAGTCGTTCCCAAGAAGTACCAATACACTTGGACAAATTCAAAGACACCGTACATTATAGCTTGTGACCAGTAAATTGAACCACAAAAACCAGAAAGTACTAAATTCAATTTCCATAGTGTGAATTCTTTTAAAGTATCAAGCAACAGGCAAATAATAGAAATATGAGTCAGGTTAAAACCACTTAAAAAACCAATTCAGGTACTTGGAAAGTTACTCTCAACAACAGAGAACGGGGTTGCATGCCATGATACTGCCATCTCTTTGACAGAGGAACCAAAACAATGAAATGACTTGTGCAGAAAACCAGATGTTTCAGGGATATCTAGGATTCTAAGAGACTGGCGCAATGTATAATCAATGTGATGATCCTCTTCAATAGATTTCATGATACCCAACATGCTTATACAACATGGAATGATGGAAATTGAATGAAGACAAAGAGCTCACCATCCAGTCATAAACTTCTTTGAGGCCCAGCTTCTAACAACCTTGTAGAATGTCTAAAAGCAATATTAAATAGACTGGTTAGGCAGATTACAAGAAAGAAAAATCCATAGGCACGAGGAAAGCATAAGTCTAAATCAACTTAAATCGGCCTTTGCGAGTATTCCAATTATGTGGTTTCTAGAACATGCTGAAAGTTGATTCGAAATATTCGATTTCTGCTAGGAAAGGAAACAGAACCAAAATCAATCAATTTCGCAACACCAAGTTCTGAGGCAAAGAGAAATATACTAGATTCTGAATTGAATTGGTCAAGAATTAGTAAACCCAGGCCAGTTGTGTATAAAGCATCCATTTGCTTTGACTGATAAAAGGAAATCCACAAAAAAAAATTTACAGAATGCTTGACTTTCAATTTTATCGGCGAATCAAAGCACCAGTTGAACCAAAGCCAAACTAAATAATACCTCTCTACCAGGGTGATGAGACGACGAGGAGGACGACGAAGGTTTGGAGGATGCCTCGTCAGTGGGCGACTCCGCAACCGGGATAAGAAGCTCTCGATCTCTCTCTCTGTCTCTGCTCGCCATTGCAATAGCCGATTTCTCATCGCCCATGGCCACAACACTAGCAGAGCAGTACCCTTTTCAGAAACCCTAACCCTAACCCCTCCAGAAAGCGCTACGAACAGTGTGGGAGTCAGAGAAGAAGCTACAGGGAAGAAATTTACAGATAGACAATAACTTTTCGAGATCTTCTTCCACAATATTGGTTGTAGCTTTTCGGATTCCAAACTTCGGATTTTGCAATTCTTGAATTTCTGTGAGGTTGAGAAGTTGAAGTGGAAAGTGGGATTGAGGAATTAAATCAAATGGAAATGAACAGTGGAAAATTATGGATGGAGGCATGGATTGGCATTGTTGGATTGGTAATTTGCTCAGTTGTTGATGTTTGGAGACAGAATTCTGCTGTCAAGAAGTAGTATGTGAGCTGTCACTAGTTTTCTCTCCTTTTGGTGAAAAAATAAATAGAACAAAAAAATTCCTTTTTCTTGTGATATTTGTTTTCTTTATTTATTTTTATAAAATTAAGTATATTGTAGCCTGTAAAATAACTTCCAAATAGACGTTCTCAAACCAAAGTAGGACGATGACACCACCATGTATTATGGAATTACATTATCTTTGAATATGAGATATAGATGCGGTCTATGCAAGCCTCCATAATCTATATATGAGTGACCGACCTTTACTAATATGACAGATATATATTCACCAATTATGTGTACTCTATAGATAAATACGATGTGAAACGTCTGCCAAGGCAATCATACCACCTCGTACAAAATTACTAAACATACAATTAAATAATGTGTAATCCCGATCTCAATTCCATCAAAATAAATGAAACATGTGTATGGACTAGAAGGAGACCAATAATTAATATGATCACAAGTCAGACAGACAATCGCTAATTGTCAACCGACTCAAGAAATGATGTTTAAGGATACAACCAACGAACAAAATCACATTATGTTAAGGCACCTAGGCACTCCTCGGACGAAGGGCGTCCCAAATACTTCAAACAGAAAACAACTCCAATGTCACCGAAGTGCAAATAAACATGTCATCCATCTCCATACTCGGGGATGCAGCTTCTACAAAGTTATCACCTTAAAAAAAAAAAAAAAAAATGGAGAGGCACTGTCACTGTGATGCCCCATTTGGACAATTGGACCTATAAAATCACATCCTCTCGCAAGCTGAGCATCGTGAAAAATCCTTATTCAATATCTTAGAGACCCACCCAAAGTTATTATTGTTTTTCTTTTTTTTAAGTTTTTATTTTGATTTTTAAAAACTATAACAAAACAAAAACAATATTTTTACTTCTAGACTTAATTTTCTAAAATATAAAACAAAAAACGAAATTGTTATTAAACCGCGTCTCAAAAATTCAATATATATTTTTAAAAATAAATTATTAATATTAATACCTATGCTGGAATAGATGTAAAAATAACTTGAAGTGAAAAATAAATTATAATTTCAATAATAAAATTTAATTAATACGAGAGTAGGAGTCCAAACATATAACTATAGTTTGATGTTTTTGCTATATATATAGTTAAGGAAATTGTAGTCACAAGTTTAGATAAAAAAGAAAAAAGATTCGAGTGAATTCTATATTAAGCCATATATATGTTTTTTTTCCCTCTCAGTATATATTCTCATTCCATATATTATCAATAAAAAAGTTGGAGGTTTGAATTTCTATCTCCACTTATTGTTGAGTATAAAAAAAAAATTTTATCATACCCTTCAAAATTTCTACGACAATAAGAGGTAAAAATATTTATCGAGTGAATTCATAATTGAATTGTATTGAAATTGATATTCAAAATAGGTTGTAGTTTTTATGACGAACCATACGACAATCTAACGATAAACAAATATTGATGGAAATTTTTTATTCGACTAGAAGGTAGTCAGTTTGGGTCTTGGTCTTGATGAAAAAATTAAAAGGAAAATTAAGAAAAAAAGTATAAACCTATTTTATTATACAATTTGATATAATATCTCAAAATTGAAAATAAGTGGAAGACGATGAAGAGGAGCAAAGGCTTAGGCGAAGACCTCTTGAATCAATGCTACCAATATTCTCTCTTCCAGATCTTCCACGACTTCCTCTGCTTCCTTCCTCGATTCTCGAACCCGCCACCACCAGCTAAAAGCGAAAATTCCATGGTTCCATTCATTCATTGTTCTGTAATTTCTCAAAGATTCCATGCCGTCACAGGCATTCGGCGGCGATTCCTCTGGCGAGATCCATGTTCTTGAACTCCCTGCGTTTGATGTTAGCAAATGACCGATTGATCTTTAAAAATTGGTTGATTAGATGAAATGAAACTAATGTAAGTAAGTTTATGGTTGCAAAATTGATGCAGAATGTTTGTACCATTCGCATTCAGATGGAAGAGCTCCTCCGCGCGATCGGCTGTCGGCGGATTGCTGGGAATCGGAGCTGTCGGGCCAGTTCCAGGTTCGGTAACTGATATTTCATGGTCTATGTACTTCGAGTTTTCTAGTGCGCGCCATGAGTGAATGGGAGAACTCTGGCTCTCGCTACAGTAGTCTGTAATGTGGAACAAAGAACTCATGAACATCTCGATCTCAACGAAAGCATGCAAATAAAATTAATTCACTTCTCAGACACTGAGAATGGGCAGATGAACATCAGCTATTAAAAATGTCCACATAAAACTAAAGGAACTTGATCCTTCTTTATTTAAATTTGAATCATCAATTGTATACTGCTGTCTGAAAATGGGGATGAATAAAATTGCTGTGTCATCGACATCATTATTTGTAATTTTACTCCTCTTCATCAATGATGAACTTATCCCACTCTATTATGCACGAAAATAATAAAGATTGCAAGTTGTATCAATTATTAGAATTTATTCTGGTGACATGGGATGAAAATTTTGTTCGAATATGATGTTCATTTTTTACTTTACAATATTTATGCTAGTTTTAGTTTGTCCACTTTCCATCAATAATCTTATTGAGTTTCCTCCCTGCGAATTTTCAACTTTTGACATTTTTTTGTTATTGTAGTTGTAGATACTTTCAGACCATTTTAAAATAAAAAAATATATATATCTAAGTTTTTTAGGTTCATATAATAAAATATCATGACTCATGAGATTTTAGTTCAGATCTTAGTTCGACTTGCACTAGTAATCGTGGCAAAATTTTCAGTCTTCTGCTACTTCTGTTCTAGTTAATTCAGTTAGGAGATTTACCACATGTCTGAGGTCTGGAGCTACCAGATTTCTCCTTCATGTCAAGTGAAGAGGCTGGGCAATATGTTTGAAAAGGCTTCTTAATATCGCTTTTGCCCCCATGGGTAGTGGCCTGCAGAAAGAAATCCTCATTAATTTTTGGCTATTTTCACATGCCACAGTTCTCTTCCTCGTCTCTGATCAAATTTTCCGAGCTAGTAACTAATAAATTTCAGCATGCATGCCTCAGTATCTTCTTCCCAGATAATAAGAACAGGAATAAGAAAATGGCATATGACAGCATGGGAAGATAAGAAAGTTAGGAAGTGTTCATGATGTAATTGCACGGACTTACCTCTGATGTCTCTACTGCAACCTCATTGATGACCTTTTCTGTAATTGCTTGATTCGTGCTGAATCGGCTGCAGCCAGAGGTAGTGTCTGATGTAGGAGTAGAGTCCTGAGGGATATGTTCCTCCATGGCATTTGGTACGAATTGAAACTTGCTAGGGGATCCCTGTCCTTGATCTGGAAATTTTGGCACAATCTTAGCTTGCGAAAGTTGATTTTTCCTGGCTACAATCTCTTTCTGTGGTTCAAGAACTTTCTTATCAATTGCTTCTTTCCTTTTTTTGGACTTAATAACACTAATACATTCTTTTGGTTTCCAATGATATTCTTTTGGGTTCTGAGCTTCTTTTCTGTGATTGATCATTGAGATTGCAGTCTGTTCTGCCCCTATTGATCCAAGCACTTTTTTGGAGCTCAAAGTGTCTACTTTATTGTCATTCTTTTGCTGATGATGCCTTTCTTTCATTTTCAGTTTCGTGAACTTCTTCTTGTTCAAAGCTTCATCTTCCTCAAATACCCGTGCTTGGCATTCCTCCAGCTCAACCTGTGAAACACGCCGTGGTTTTAGAAGTACAATTGGTGGGGCAGTGTGAGTTGACTCTTCTCTTGAACGGGTGTAGCTGGAATAGTTGAAATAGCCGTTCACTTCCTTTGCAGAATGTTTAAGAACGCCTTTGAATTGCTGGGTATCGAGATTTGACTCTGAGGTTCTGTTTGCTATCTTGTGTGTAACAGACTTCGGCTTCTTTGTCTCAGCCGTCTCCATGCTGAACTCAGGCCTCCAGTGATCTGAAATCTTCTCACCCAGTAGAGTTTCATGCATTTGCTTTGATTGAAATTCTAGACCCATTAGCTTTGCGATCAGATTTTTGCCATTTCCCTTCTTTGGTGTGTTTTCAGCTGCGTTATAAATAATTGAAGATTGGCTAGAGCTCGTGGATACAAAATCTGAAGCCGAGTTTGTACTGCTTTCAGGAAAACTGATTCTTTCAGCAATGTCTGTTGTATTGGGAAAGTGGAGTTGTCTTGCAAGTCGATCTCGGATCATCGTCTTGAGTTCCTCAGCACCATCTCCATAAGAATAATCAGCTGAAAGCCGAGGTTTTTGAAATTCATTTCGGTCAAATGATGATCTCTCCATGCCCATATTTCCAGTTGCTCTTCTCTCTATTCGTTCATTTTTCTTCACCTGATTCATATACCTTGAAGCTTCCTGCAATTTTCCTAGAATGACCAAGGACTGCTGCAAATCAAGAGCTCCTTCAAACAAATCTCTTGCAATTTGTTCAGACTGTCTATCATATTTCATCCCGTTCGACCACAAATCGATTGTCCGATTCAGCTTCTGAGCTCCTCTGGACACTTCCATGAGTTGAGAAGACGATGAAGTATCAAACTCACCTACGACCTCTTTGATGGCTGTTCCCTCTCTCCGTAACTTACAGTCCGAAAATTCGTAAAAATTCTTCCTAGCTGTTCGGCCTTTGATCCGTTTCTCCATTTCCGATGGATGAACGTTCTTTTTCCTGACTGTGCTCTTATCAACTATGCCTTTCGGATCGTTACAAGTAAGAAATGATTTGTAAATTCTCGATCTTAGACTGTCCTGATGCATATCTTATTGATTGAGATCTTATATACATTGGCAGAGCATAATCAAATGCTAATGCTAGTGATGTTCCACAAACCATTTCCAAGTTTCCAATAATTCCTACATAACTCTTGCATGGTTTTGGATGTCATACAATAATTTCAGGCTCTCAAGAGAAAGCTTGGACCTGTTTGGCTCTGTACAAAGGAAAAATCCAGGAAAATTAATGGTCATTTTCTCATCTCCATCACTCGTCCAAGACCGAAATCAAGAGGAAACAGAGTAGTCGAATCGTCTAAAAGAAGTTTGAGAGAGATGTTACCTGCAAAGGAAGTGAGAGGACACGAAACGAAGTGCCCGGAGCAGAGCAGAGCAGTTGCTGGCTTAGACTTGTGAACAGAGAAAGAGTGAGGTTTGTTTCAATTAGTTTCCTGAGGATTCTATGGAACCAAAAAGATTCTTAGGGAAAAATGAAACTGCCATTAATGGCAGCTCTTGATTTGTTGGGTGGTAGCCATTTTCAAGAGTACTGTTGAAGCAAAACCTGTTATGATCAGTAAAAGCAAGAAAAAGCTGAAGCTTCACAGAAGGGAAACTGGCTTCAAGTCATGTTGGTTGGATTTATTCATTACATCACCATTTCTTATAAATCTGTTTGAGAATGTTTGGGCCATTTTTAGCCAACAACTATTTTAGAAACTCAAAATAGAAAACCAATAATTTCATGGGTTTCTCTTCTCTTACCAGAAGAGAAAAATTGTAAATCAAGAATTCAATTCCTTTCACAATTAATGATTCATGTGCATATTAAATAAAGGGAATCATTCCATCTCTGATCTTAAAGGGTCTATTTTTAAATCTAAACTCCAAATAAACGGTTGATTTTATGGATTTGATTTCAGTTGATAAGTGATATTAAACACAATAATTACTTTTTAAAATTAATTTAGATTTAAAAACATTTTTGGTCCATATACTTTCATGAACAATTTAGTGATTGAGTTTTAGTTTGTAACGACTTAATCATTTTATTTTTAAATTGGTAACAGTTTAGTTTTTGTAATTTAAAATCTAAAAGGGTAAATAAATGTGGGAATCAAATGTTTTTAAATTATAAATATTAAATTACTATATAATAAAAATCAACACTTAAAAGTTTATTTTTTTGTTGAGATCACCTATATGGTAAACTATAGGGACTAAATTGGTACATGCTAAATTTAGAGACTGATTATAAATTTGAGACTAAATTGTTACAAATCTAAAAGTACCTAAACTAAATTGTTATCATTTAAGTATAGAGATTAAATTGTTACTTCAAATGAAAAAAAAGAATTGAAAAATAATTTTTAACCATTAATTTATTGTCTGTAATTAATTGAACGAGCTCCATGTTTAAATGCATTCACATGATTCTTGCAAGGTATGGCATGGCATAGCGAAGTGGTGTTTTTTATATTGCTTTTGTTGCCTCTCATAAATGAATTTAAATTTTCACCGCTTTTTCTCTTGGCCTTTAGACGACATTCAATTTAAATTTAAAGTTAGTCTTAAAACTTGAGATTTCCATTCTAATTATCATTAAGCCAAACTCTATATTTATAGCATCAATAAAAAAAATAATGATAATACGGAATCATTACAAATATAATGGTTTTTCTTTCTTTTTTTCAACTTGAATATAGTTATTAAAATATATATTTTGTTGTACTAAAAATAAATTATATTTATTTTACATTATTTCAAAATTTCAAATTGGCTATATTTATATATCTGAGATCTTGTGTTTAAATAATACTATCATTTCGTATTTTTACAATATTTATTTGGCACCAATTATTTTTTAACCCTCATCTAAATTCGATATATTAAATCCCAAGTAATGTTTTTTAATTTTAATTTTAAAAATAATTTGATCACATGTTTCATCTCTATTATTCCCAAATAATAAGTGAATTTTAATAAATATGGAAACAATAAAAGAAAAGTGGTTTGAATCTTCGTTTTTTTCCTCAACAAAAATTATAATTTGGAATAAATAATTATCGTGTCTCTTCTCTAAATAAAAAGGAAACTGTACCAAGATAAATTATCACCATGGGCCCCCCAACATGGGGCTGCATTTTTACTTCGGCCACAGGTTTTTGGTCCATCTTTCACTTCAGGCTTGAGTATAAAATTGGGCTTCCTCCTTGGGCCGGCCTTCTCCTATTCTCGGTCCATCTTTTTACCTCGAGTTTGAATGCAAAAAATTGACTCCATACTTGGGCCGGCCTTTTCCTATAAGATAATATCCCAACCTGGGATTTACCTCAGGTTTGAATGAACACATTTGGGCCATAATATGTATAATTCTGGGCTTAATAATTGGGTCAGCCTTTTCCTATAAGATAATCCCAGCTTGGGCCATATTTTGTCCGTCCAACTTCCACCTCATGATTTAATGTACAAATTTGGGGTTCGTTATTGGGCCGAACCTTTCCCATCATCCATAGATTGATCCCCGTCTTTTTGGTCCAGCTTTCACTTCGGGCTTGAATGTATCATACTTAGGCATGCCTTTTCCTGTACAATAATCCCAACTTGGGCCCTATTCTTTCGGTTCATCTTTCACTTTGGGCCTGGGCTTCATATTTGGTTTGGTCATCAACAGCTTGGGACACATTTGGACTTCATACTTGGGCCGACATTTTCCTATAAGATGGACCCTTCAAAATTGGGCTCCATACTTGGGCCAACCTTTTCTTATAGTCGGGCTTCATTCATTGCGCTTGAATGTATGAATTTGAGCTTCATAATTGGGCTGGCCTTTTCTTTTAAGATAATCCAAGTTTGGGCCACTATTCTTTTCTTTCATCTATTTCCTCGGGCTTGAATGTACATATTTGGGCGATATTTTTAGGATCCATCTTTTACCTCGTATTGGAATACACAAAATTGGGCTTCATAATGGGCAAGCCGTTTCTTAAAAGATGGACCAAAGAATACGGCCCAATTAATGGAGGTGAATGTACGAATTTGGGCTTCTTAATCTTGAGAAAGTTCAAATTAATGGAGGTGGAAGGGCACTTCTGGATTTTTTTATAAGATATTCTTGTTTGGGAATGTATTCAAACCAAAATTTATTTTTTTAAACCAAAAAATTAAGTCGTGTAATAATACTTTAGAAAAAACATTTATTTCACTAAATCTAACATAAGTGGTTAATTTGCTTTACATATTATTACTATATTTGAATCATGAATGATTGTTCATTCTATTTAGTAATTATTGAAATCATTATATCAAGTACAGTTAAACAAATTATGAAGAATTCTTTAGTGGTTTTTATTATTTTCGTAATTTTAAGAAATTAATTTTTATTTTTTAAATAAGCATATTTACAATTTTTTTTAACAAGCATATTTACAATTTACCTTTAATTTTTTAGAATTATAAAATTAGTCAAATGAGAGATAAACGCTTGTTCTCTTTGGTCTTGCTTTTACACATAACACAGACGTGCAAATGAGTGGAAGTACACGTTTGATTTTGGTTGACGGTAATAAATGGAGAAAGGAAAAAAAAAACTTTATTTCCATGTTCAACATCTAGCATGATTATACACTTCATAAAAAAAAAAAAAGACATTTAGCATATTAAACTTAGTATGATTGTTTATTTGTAAACAATGTAAAAACTTTAAATACATATTTCAAATCTCATGCTTACAAACCAATTAATTAAAAGCAACTTAAATCGATTATCATTTCAAGCCGTTCAAATTTCAGGCATTATATTTTCATACTATTATTCATTCTCACTCTTGACACTTGGAACTTGGAAGTTATTTGGCAACTTATTCTACAAAATAGTTTTCAAAATAAATTGAATAAGTTTAGTTATTCCCATAACTATATAAATGAAAATAATTTGTTAAGTTATTCGCCAAACCTATATTCACCGATTTTTTTCTTCTTAAAACAACTTTGAAACATCCCTTAAATATTCCCTAATCTCTCATGCTCCCTATAACTGTTCCAAACAACATATGCTGCAGTTTTGCCTTCTATATAACTTGAAATTTTAAATCATTTTTTTAGTGAAAGTAAAATATATATATATATATATAAATGGCTTCTCTCATTGGGAATGGGCATGGCCAGCTGGGTCAGCCAAGAACAGTCTGTTTTGGACTTTATAAAGTCTTTCTAGATTTGATTCTATTGAGCAATTAAGTCTTAAAAATGTCGATAAAAATGAAAATATGATAATACCTTATAGCCTTCAAGAGATATACCATACCTATCTCAAAAAGTGATAATTGTCGTAAGTTTATAATCGCATTAATAGATAACCTTTATTATTTTGTGTTGTGTCAAGGGATTGAAGTTAATGTACTTAATTCATATAAAACATATTCCTATGAAAATAAAGCATTTATTGACAATAATACACATATATTAATCCCAAAACCTACCCAGGAGACAAATATTTAACCATGCAGGCTCTCTATTTACTTTATTTAGTTGTTTGGTGGGCTTTATGGTATTGTTGAAGGGAAGAAGTTGACCGTTTTGAAAACCAAGGTAAAAAAAAATTGACTGTTTTGAGAATCAATAACAAAAATAGTAAAGGGGACTACTGGAAAAAGGAAATTTTTCTATATACAAGAAAAAAGCAGCCACTGAAAATAAAGAAGGTCAACAGTTATACTTTGTTCTTTAGAGAGAGAAGGAGAGAGAAAAAGGGAATGTGGTAGTTGTGCTTGAATGTCTCTCCCTGGTTTGTTTCCAGCTTTGATCTCCCAACCATTAAATTAAAAAAGAAAAGCTCAACAAAATTAGCAGCCTTTATTTCATACACTTTTCTACTCCCAACCTTTAAACTATTCCTTTCTAAGACATGCACCCCATGATCTATTGCACCAAATAACACAAAATTTTGAAGGAACAAAACAAAACCAAAAATTTATTCTCTCTCTGCTTCTCTCTTTCACTCTTCCCTTCAGATTAAGCATCACAGAGCCAGAACACAATAGCCTTCTAATTCAGAGGAAAAAAGGAATAACTCTCCATCTCTTGGTTTGCTTCAATTCATCAAGACATCTTGTTGTTATCAGAAGCATAATCAGTAAGCAAAGGTTGTATTCTATTCACGATGGTTCGAGCACTTATCCAGCAACCGAATGTGCAGCAGTCGAGATCATTCCAGCTCAAAAGGACGGTAGAGCTTCCTGGGAGACAAACACATAGTTTGATTTTGGAGAGTGGGCAAGATGGGCATGGTTCGACAGATTCTTTGGAACCCCAACGAATTGGATGGGCGTTGAATGATGACCAAGGTCCCGTCTCGTGCTTGGATGGAGCTGGAATCCGAGCAAGAGGTGCCCGAAGCCAACCTAACTCAGGTAAAATCACAACATTCCTCTGCCTTGTTCATCTAATTGGCTGGCAGGAAAAGTTTTCCCTATCTTCTCATACCATTTTGGGTTACCCAGATGGAATTTAATCCCGATGATTCTTGACAAATATATGGTTTCTGGTGTTCAGATTTGGAATTGATGAAGGCAAAGTTCGCTAAATTGCTTTTGGGTGAGGATATGTCAGGAGGTGGAAAGGGTGTTTCTTCTGCTCTGGCTTTGTCCAATGCCATAACAAACCTAGCAGGTGACTTTTTTCCCATGTCCTGATAATCTCTACTCTTATATGCCTATTTTGATTCATATTGATCAGAGAAAACGTTGCAGCTTCTACTTTTGCGGATCACAAGCTGGAGGCATTGTCTGCAGGGAAGAAAACGAGATGGAGAAGAGAAATAGAATGGTTTTTATCCATAACCGATCACATTGTCGAATTTGTCCCTTCAAAACAGAAAAAGGATGGAATAGACATGGAGGTCCTCCTCCTCTCCCTAACCTCCCCCCCCCCCCCCCCCCCCCCCCCCCCCCCTCCCTCTCTGTGTGATCTAAAGAATTGCTTGTCTTTCTATCTACAGATCATGGTGACCTTACAAAGGAAAGATTTGCTCATGAACATTCCAGCACTTAAAAAACTGGATACCATGTTAATTGTAAGTAGTATCTTCACCAGTTTTCAGTTGTAACATCAAGAAGGTCCACATTTTTCCAAGGACATAGAGAGAGATTTATTATCCTTACCTTGAGTTCCTGACTACAGGGCTACCTGGATCAATTTAGTAAACAAGCTGAATTCTGGTACGTATCACGAGATGACGAATCAGCTAAAAGCGATACACAGAGGAATGGTGATAAATGGTGGCTACCAGCAGTTAAGGTACCACCAAATGGGCTATCAGATGGTACTCGAAAATGGCTGCTGTTCCAGAGGGACTCTGTGAACCAAATTTTAAAAGCAGCCATGGCTATAAATGCTCAAGTGTTGACAGAAATGGAAGTACCTGAAAGCTACATTGAATCTCTCCCTAAGGTATGGAAAAACTTCTGATGATTGGTTGTATGAATGTTGAAACTTGAGCTGATTTTCAATCTCTCTCTTGTAGAATGGAAAAACAAGCTTGGGTGATTCAATCTACAGGAGCATAACAGATGATTATTTTAACACTGAGCAATTCCTAAAATCAATGGACTTGTCCACAGAGCACAAAGTGCTTGATCTGAAAAACAGGATTGAGGCCTCAATTGTGATATGGAAGAGGAAGATGCATCAAAAGGATGGAAAGTCCTCATGGGGTTCGGCAGTGAGCTTTGAGAAAAGAGAGCTTTTTGAGGAGAGGGTAGAGAGCATCTTGTTTTTACTGAAACAATATTTCCCAGGGATTTCTCAATCTGCTCTTGATGTATCCAAAATCCAACATAACAAGGTAAGAGCAAGACTTTGCTAAGTTTGTCTTCGCTATCTTATGCCTCATAGATTGAGAAAGGATCAAGTATCAGCTAATCAAACCATTCACTCATTCTAGATGGTTAAGATAAAATTGAGTTGACTAATTACTACATTCAAAATTTTAAAAATATTGAAATAATTGCACTGATTTCTCAATAGTTTTAGCTTTTTATAACAAGACAACATCCAGATACCTAAAATGTCTGATACATTAGCAATCCATTAATCTTCATCTGTTCTAATTGTTCACAGGATGTGGGACAAGCAATCCTAGAGAGTTATTCAAGGGTAATAGAAAGCTTGGCTTTTAATATGATGTCTAGGATTGAGGATGTCCTTTATGCAGACACCATGGTTCGAGAATCAAAGATGGAAGAGTCCTTTGAGAACCTTTCTGATACAGACAAATTGAGTTCTGATGAGAATTTTGTGGATAAAACAGGTTCTAATGAGAATGACTCTGCAGCTTCAAAGACACTCTTGGATTTCATGGGTTGGAATATTAACAGAGGAAGTTTCTATATCAGGTCATTGGTCACGAAGGAGAACTACAATAAAGAAGAAGACGACAAACTTATGAGCAAACCTGCTAGCTTTGTGACAGCAAAGAGATTTTCTTACTTAGAGAAGCTTGAGAGTTTAAGTGCTTTAAGAAGTCCCACAGCTCGCCATTAATCAAAAGGTAGTGTATCTACAGGAGAGAGATAGGGGGATCAGAAAGAAGAACGTAAGAAGGAAATGGAAAGGCTATAGAGGAACATAGCGTGAGATTTTGAACTTTCATCCAATGTAAATATTCAGACCCATGTAGGATTCTGTTGAGTAACCTATTCTTTTGTAGGGCTTCCTTCCTGCAAAGGAAAGAGAAGTTTTTTCAACCTTGGGGTTTGAAACATTTGCAATGTACATTTTTATAGCTGTATTAACACCAAGCTAATCTAACATCATCATTTCTATCAGTTTCTTATCTGTGGCCCTTTTTCCTAGCAATCGGGTATATTCTCAGTTCTCACCTTAATTTGTTTTCCAATATTCCAATAGTAAATTCTTTTGTAACTACAACCCCTCCATATTTTTGAACAACTGGAAAGCCTTTGTATAGGTCTTTTGGGTGGGGTTCCCTCTTCCCTAGCCCTTATTTTGTCTTATGTACAAGTTTCTTATTAAAAAAAATATATAAACTCTTGATAAAAAAAATATTGAAAAATGAACATAATGATATAATCTCGTAGGGATTTGGTACTTGACACTTTATGAACTCCTGATAAAAACCCTTAAATTGGCTCCATATATATCACTGCATTTCTGCTGCAATTCATTGGTGTTTTTATGCAGTTGAATTCTTACTCTGAGCTTTGCTCAAGTTAGTTTCCACTATTTCAAGAGTTTGCTACAACTTCAATAGAGCTTGTCTGGGAGAATTATAAAATTCGAGGCATGCATGGGAAATCATCTAATTATAAAATTCAGTATGTCAGCATGCCCTTTCAAACAATAACAACTCCAACAATCATCATAGTGGTTGGTCAATCTCTAGCGACACAAACCTATTATATATGTTAGTTAAAGATGCCAGAAAATATCTATTGGATTCACTTAATGAATGTTTCGGAGCAAAATGTTTATCATAAAACACATTTATCGTTACAAGCTGAAATTTAACTTAAAACCTAATCCAGCTTTCAGGACAAAAGAAATTAAAGGCAATAATTGAGGTTTATATTCTTGTCTGAAGCTAAAAGTAAAAGGAAACCCCAATTTTTCAGTAACCAGAGAACTGTTGAGAACAACTTACTGCAATGCAAAACCGTCATAAAGGCATCGAAATACCTGCAGTATAGACAAAACAGCATCAGAGATTATTCTCTAGTAAATAGATTGCCGTGCATAACTATCAACTTCCATTTATAACTTTTCTCCTATAAATGAAATTAACAAAAGTTAATGTCAGAACACATTTATAACTACTTATCATGTAATCATCTCATTGAGGAAAAAGTAATCACTCTACACCGCCTTACAAAGATTGGCAATATAGCATCAGCCCACATTGATTTAGCCTTGTTTCTGAAATTCAAACCTAGCAGCATCAGAAGTACAAAACCCTCGGCTTTTGGAAGTGTTACCCAAGTTAAATAACTTAAATTAGAAAAACTGAACATCAATCCCTGATTTTCCCTGTGAACTAGCAGAGAATGAATGAGTGGCCATTATCATCCTAGCCAACCAAACAAAACATACATTATGAGAGCTCAGGTGCAAGAGGGGCAATGAAGAACGATGCAACCAACTTCTAAACGTCAGAAGTTAGTCATGACTACTCTTTTACAATGAACAAAATCTATCAGATAGGTTACTTTCTTCAGGTAGCTTTATTGTTTGTCACTATGAGATGTGACCACGTTTCTTTTTTTCCTTAAAGAAAATAAATAAAAGAAAGTATTTATTCAAGAGAAAGTTTACATAAAAAGGGGATGAAGAAATCCTCTCGATTAGCCAAAAGTTTGAAAAATTAAAACTTTCCTGTTAACCTATATACAAAAAGAATAATAATTACAGAAACTCTTGGAACCAAAAAAATGGTTCCATCAAATGCCTCTTGCAAAGTGAAGAAAAGGTACTCGAAAGTTCAACCATTGTGATGATAATAGATAGAAAAAAAAAATGATGCAATGACATTACAATCGATAAATGATTTTGAAGGTTTCTTGACACTTCATATAAATTCAAAATCAGAAAAATATTCTTGCATCAGTTAAGAAAACTTTGAAGCTTGGTGATAAATTAGAAGAGTCAATACGGAAAAATAAGCTACCGCAGTTAAGTAATGTTGTTGAAAAACTAGATTAATGCTAAAATTCTGCTAAACCAGATTATGGCCAGTTCATAACTTCAGTTCGAATACTAAGTTGGTTGATCATTCAGCTTATTTCCTTCGTGTATCAGTCAGACTGATGTCTTTCTTCTATCATTTTCACCTATATCATTCTGATCACAATTCAAAGGTGGCAGTTCTAGTAGTACAGGCAAGCAGCAACATTGCCATCTATCCAAATATCAATATGTTGACCAATTCAATCGTAGTGGAATTTCGTAAAACACATGTACAGAGCCTGATCCGAACTATGACCAAATTGTAAAAGTCATAAAAACTCTTGACAGTTTTTTGAAAAATAATATCTGTTAACTGTGAACAGACAAACGGATATTCATCCTCCATTCCATTCTCAGCTAGCAACATTCCACGAGCAAATACAATAATAAAGAATCATCAGCATTCACAAAAACCAAGTGCAAGAAGCATAAACTTATGCAAAACATACCCTGAGGAACCAAACCCCATCCTCGAGATTCAATGGTCAGGCTCGAAATCAATCTTGCCGCAGCTATGGCGCTGTGCAACGGCATCAGTGACCCCTGGCTACTCAACTCCAGTGGTAACCTAATGAAAAAATCTATTCCACCGTGAAGAATTGAACCACATTTCTTTATGTGACCTAATGATAATTTGCTGAAACAACGAATGGGAATGGAAATGGAGAGAATAAACGAGTCTCACCGCGAAGTACAAGAAATACGCGATGTAGAAGCTGCGGAGGGCTTAGATTGACAACTTGATTTCAATGGAGATGGCTCGGAAGACGGAAACTTTTTCTTGAGTTTGGGAGCGAGAGAGTGCAATCGAGATGATAACCGGGAGACTGCCTTTAAGGACGCCATTGAAGACTTCCTTCGACTAAGCTTGAACTGTAAAATGCTTCCAATATTTAGGAGGGTTTTATTGGACTCTTTAACGTCGTCGTTTTGATCTGGTAGAGAATTTTCGTGAGCTTGTGTGTCCATGTAAACTTTAATATTTACATATAACTTTCATCCCTCGGCACTCGTCGCTATTATATTATTATTTATGAAATTCTGAAATATTTTATGTTAGTCCATCAAATTTTAAAAGTTTTGTCATCGGTGAATTTTGCACTATAAATTATTGACTGAATTACAATAATAATAATAAACGTCGTCAGCTGTCATTTGTTTTGATACTATTCTTTAACTTTTATAAACATTTAAACAATATAATTTTAAACCGCGCTAATATTTTAAAGAAGGTGACAAAACTTTAAAGTAGTCCATTGAATAATGTGATAATGAATGTAGTATAAATTTGTGTCAAAATGAATATAGTTCAGTAATAATTGACATATATCTATCATTGAGAAACCGTGAATTATTTGTCGTTAAATCGAATACAACTCAATGATAATTGACGTATATCTCAAATCTTAATTGTAAAAAAGAAAATCTTATAAAATTGTCTAAAACAAATTAGATGGCAGGTTGAAAAGGTAAAAAACAAAAAAAAAAACATTAAATATTGTGAAGTAATTGGATATTTTTAAAATAAATGGCAAATGTCGTTTTTTTTTATCTAACCTAAAATATTTTAGCATTTTACCGTAAATTCCATAAAAAACGAGAGCGTGATTGACTGCTTTTAAAACAATTTTTTTTTTCTTTTTGGCAAGAGTACCCTGAGTCTTGACCATGCCCCCTTAAACATATATTTATGTAACAATGTTTAATTATGAATATTTTAACTCTAATAAATGTTAACAACTTGTCAATTCGAACGCCAAAGTAAGTATAGTTCAACGGTAATAAACATATATATTCAATTGAGAGGTTGTGTGTTCTAATTCCCTTTCTCCCAGTTGTATTAAAAAAACAACAACAAATAAGTTACATTCTTACGATGTTAAAAAAAAAACATAAAATATTTGTTAATCGTAAATATAACAACTACTATTTCTAATTTATAAATATAGGAAAAAAGAAGGGAGGTCTAACGAAATGAAGAAATTAAAAAGTCGATTATATTGATAGTTTTATGAAAATGAAAAAATTATCTTAATGATAGATATTATTTATATGTTTAGTTTCACTCAATCTACTTTATTACACAGTATATCAGACAAAAGAAATAAAAAGCAAATTCAACTGAATTTCGTTGTACTTGCTTAAGCAATTTAATGTGTTCCCAAAATGAGCAAAACTCACCCGCTTCCACTCGCACCGGATCGTGGTCGGTAACAGACGATCAACGGCCCACAAAATACGATAGAGATACTCATCCACGTGGGTCTGACTAGGCCAGCAGTCCAGCCAATGGGATCGAGCCATCTGGAAAGAGCCAACAAGCGTAGCCGGGATCGGAAAGTAACTTGCACAAACAAAACACGTGAAACGTAATTTCGGAGATATTTACAGGGTAAAGTATTGTTATTATTTTGTTTTTTTTTTGCAAAGGAGGGAAAATTAAATTATTTTTGCAAAAAGAGAGAAAAATTTTCCGGGAAATTCATCGTTCATATCCGCGAAATCGTCTATCGTGATTGCTGACTGGCCGTATAAATCTTCCGTTCAATCGCTCTCAAACAGAAGACGGCCTCATTCGCTTCAATTTCGTTTTGATTTCCGCTTCTTTGCTGATAACCAGAGAGAGAAGGAAGACGAGTCTGCTTAGCAAAAGCTACTCGATCATGGCGAAGCCTACAGTCACCATGGAGGTCGGAAATGATGGCGTTGCTGTGATCACTATGTCGAATCCTCCTGTAAACGCTCTAGCCGTTACCAGTGAGTCTGATACCTTTCGCCTTTTGGGTTTTATTTTTCTTTTCTTT
Source organism: Momordica charantia (assembly GCF_013281855.1). Lineage (NCBI taxonomy): Eukaryota > Viridiplantae > Streptophyta > Magnoliopsida > Cucurbitales > Cucurbitaceae > Momordica > Momordica charantia. The sequence goes on from NW_028275166.1 coordinate 34,542,353, forward strand.
TATGTTTGGATTTTGAATTTTTGTTTCTGGACATGCAGTAATTGCCGACTTGAAGGTGAGATTTGACGAAGCGATGGGGAGAAATGATGTGCGAGCTATCGTTTTGACTGGTAAGTTCCAGTCTCCACCTTACTGCTCGGACCGTAGGCTGGTTATTAGAATTGGTTGGAAATTTATTGTAGAATTTTGTGATTTCCGATTGGTTTTACTCGATCAAGTAGTTTCCTGCTGACGAATCAGTGCTTTATGTTCCAATTGCTTATGCTAATAGAAGTATGAGCTGATGTGTTAAATTAACCAAACATCAGACAAACACGCTCGAAGCAATGAAGCATCGCGTTTCCCATATTACATCCAGTTTTGATTCAAAACGTAATCCATAGATTATTCCCAAAAAAAAAAAAAAAAAAACAGAACGATGGAGACGCAGAAAAGCAATTCATTGCCAAACCTGAATTGCGTGTTAAGATCTTCTATTTCACAGTTTTCTTGAATGACATTCTCTTTGGACCCTTTCTATAATCGGGACAAGAAAAAACGTGAAAGTTACGCAAAGAAGTGGGACCATAGCCCCCAATAACTGATAATTTAGTTATAAATTTTTGATATTGCAATGGCCCCATCGTCAAATTAAAAATATATAAAAAAAATATCCAAGAAAAATTTCCATGATAATGTTATGACTACTTCTTGTAGAAAAATTTCCAACTAGTATTTTCTATATATACGTTCTGCATTCAAATATTGCTGAATTTTGAGTAACATCCTGGTTTTTTGTGTTCCATTCTTATTTGAAACGTGAATTTAATTTACTGAAGGCAAAGGAGGAAGGTTCTCCGGTGGATTTGACATCAACGTTTTTGAAAAGATTCACAAGACTGGTGCGTTTATGTTAATTCAAGCTGAACATTTAAAGCTGGAGAATTTTGTTTGACAACTCACTTTTTCAAATGGTTTAAAATTCCAGGGGACTTATCTGCCATGCCCGATGTCTCTGTTGAGCTTGTAGTCAACACAATGGAAGGTTCTTCCCATGTCATTTTTATAGTATTATCCTACTTGTCTAACTAATTTCATTTTTCAACTGGACTTGTTTATCGATGAAAAATGATACTATTTTAGTGTTATTTTGCCATAAGTGCAGATGGCAAGAAGCCAATTGTTGCTGCCATCCAAGGACTTGCTTTGGGGGGAGGGTTAGAATTGGCTTTGGTTCGTGCTTTAAGTTCAGCGTTGTCCCATTCTTTTTATTTCCCCCCTCATTTTTTGGACTTTTCCCAATACATCGTTAATCTTCATGCAGGGAAGCCATGCACGTATTGCTGCACCCAAAGCTCAACTTGGTTTACCTGAGTTGACACTTGGAGTAATTCCAGGGTTTGGAGGTAAGGTTTCTTTTGAACACATTCTTAAATCTCAACTATGGGGAATGTAGCACTCCATGTTTTTCTTTTAAATAGTGACTGAGTTTCTGGAGTACTGGTTGATTTATCAGGCACTCAACGACTTCCCAGACTTGTAGGTCTGTCAAAAGCTGTTGAAATGATGCTGGTATGCTAAATACTTTATTTTTTATCCTGGTTTTCATGACACGGTATTCTTTAGTGGGTTGAGATAGACAAGCTGAGGAATTTGGATTATTGCTACTGTTTATTAGGATTGGTTCTAATAATATTTTTCCATTAAAAAATTATATTCTTAGCAGACGCAAGTTTGCCATCTAGTCTTGGATGAAGATTAGAAGGAAAGTTGAACATCTGCTTTTCAAGGGAAATAAGAAAATATATAATGATATGATTGGTGTCTTGATTATCTTAATGTGTCTATTAAATTGAAGATACCCATACCTTTTATTTTTTCTATCTGAAAAATCAATTTTGGCCCCTATACTTTGTTAGGACTTGGGCTTAAACTTGTTTTCCAACTGCTTGTTACAGCATGCAGTGGGATTGATCTCTTTAATTTTGCATTTTATGCAGTTATCTAAATCAATCACATCTGAAGAAGGAAAGAAGCTAGGTCTTATTGATGCCATTGTTAGTCCAAATGAGTTGCTGAAAGTATCTCGAAAGTGGGCTTTAGAAATTGCTGAGAGACGCAGACCATGGATCCGTTCCCTTCACAGGACAGACAAAATTGGGTCCCTGGCTGAAGCTCGGGTGGTATTAAAATCTGCCAGACAGCAAGCAAAAAGGATAGCTCCTAACATGCCACAGCACCTTGCTTGTATTGATGTTATTGAAGAAGGAATAATTAATGGAGGATATAGTGGAGTTCTAAAGGTACTTTTGTATTAGATTCTGCATATGTTGTCTTAAGGTGTATATTCCTGTGTGCAAGTATCAACTTGCTTTCATGGCACCTATTTTTTAGTTGAGACATCTGGCTTGTTACTTGCTGGTGGTTAGGTCAATAACTTAAACAATGATTGTTGCAGGAGGCAAAAGTATTCAAGGAACTTGTAGTAACGGACACTTCAAAGGGTCTTGTTCACGTCTTTTTTGCCCAGCGTGCAATATCAAAGGTATCATTTATGCCAGGAATTATTCAACATCCTCTCTCTCCTGACCTGTCCAAGGAAAGGAAATCACTATTTCTTTCCCATGATATGTACCACCTACCTACATTATAGCATGTCTATCTCTAGTTTTATTATGGTTTTCAGATGATTCAGTGCTGACTTTGTGTCTCCGATTACTGTACCTCTGAACTTCCTCAGGTACCAAATGTAACAGATCGTGGCCTTAAACCAAGACAAGTGAAGAAAGTTGCTGTTATCGGGGGTGGTTTAATGGGTTCTGGCATAGCAACAGCTCTTATTTTAAGCAACATTGACGTTGTTCTCAAAGAAATCAATGCTGAATATCTTCAAAAGGGAATAAAAATGATTGAAGGTGGGATTTTTTATGTTAATAGTATTGTTTTTTAACTTTTTGGGAGATTAGCATTGTTGCATATTATTTTGTTTTTGTAGAAGATACTATCACTGTAGTACTTTCCCTCTCAGTTGTTATAATCTCATTTATAAATGCTTTCTTTGTCATAACAAAATATTGAGTTGAATTAGGTCCAACTTTTGTATACATTATTTAATGGTATTGATTATATATTGCAAAGTAGTTGGGTATATAACAGTTTGATACATTGACTTTCTTCACTATATTAGTTCATGTTTACTAACATTATAAAAGGAATGCTTGCCAATTATTATGTAATGTGTTTTGGCTTTTTAAGTATAATTACGGTCTTGAGTATCATTTGAGCTTTGAGTTTGGCTTCCGCTTCAGTGACCAAACTTCTCAAAGATATTCCATTGTTTTAACTTTGCAAGCTGTGGATTCTCATTGTATGTAACTGGTTATTTTGCATTTAAGTCAGACGTCTTTTCCTTCTTAACTCGTAAGCACCTTATTTTACGAAATCATGATTCTTATCTAAAGGACTATATATGTATGTTTGTAAGTAGGTATGTATACATATTTGTGGTTTATAATATCAGTCAGTAGAAGATCTATTTATTGACAATCTAATGCCAGTAGGAAAGTTCCTTGCAAAAGTAGTGCTACCGACAGTTATAGATAATGCAACTAAGGTTTTGAAATGTGCAAGTCCTAGACATTCAAACAAAAGTTGGGATTGAGGTTTCACATTGTCCATCTTGTAAGCTGACAATTATTTTATGTAAAACTTTAAACCAAAATCACAATGTATTTCAGCTGTTCTCATTTTTATTTTACGTTTTAATAGAAGCATTACTATTATGCTTCATTTAACTTGATTGTCCTTTGAATTAGTTCAACTATTTATTTGACAGGAAATATTCGAGGCTTAGTAGCGAAAGGCAAGCTGTCACAAGATAAGGCAGACAAAGCTCTTTTGATTCTTAAAGGTGCATTGGATTATTCAGACTTCAAAGATGTGGATATGGTGATTGAGGTGAATTCTTAATCTCTGCTACAGTCGATCAGTAAGGAGAAATAGGTTCAAGATTTCAGGAGTGACGATACAAATTTTCTTTTTTCACATCAATGTTACGAAAATTACAATGACATGTATTTTGTTGTGGTGGCATCAGATTACTATTGTTTTATGACAATTGTTCTGACATCAATATTTTTCTCACTTCCAAAATAAAATTCATATTTTTCCTTTTTAATTTTAATATAGTACTGATGACAAAGATGAAACTCATTTTTGCAGGCTGTCATTGAGAATGTCCCCCTTAAACAAAAAATATTTAGTGAACTCGAAAAAGTATGCCCTCCCCACTGCATATTAGCCACAAATACCTCTACTATCGACCTCAATCTAGTTGGAGAGAAAACCAGCTCCCTGGATCGAATCATTGGAGCACATTTTTTCAGGTTATATTCCATTTTTTTTTTTCAGTGCATGTTCTTTCTTGTCAAACCCTGTGCAAGTCCAAATCCACCAGAATTGAATCTCTAAAGTTCCATCAACGACTATGTGAAGCATGTTGCTTTCCAGTTTCTGCTCAGAAAAAAGATAGAGTAGAGGGGAATTTTTTCTTTTTCTTTTTTCCCTCTCGATGCTGTATAATTTGCACTAGTTAACTAATGTTCTAGAATCTAGGATAATATGTGCAGGGGATATAGCAGTTTCTTTGAGTACATATGACCATAGGTAATAAGCATCATTATTGATTAGGTTTTGCACATGAACTTGGATGGAAATGTGTACGGTAAAGCCATTTTGGTACTCAATCTACAGGGGAAGGGGCACTAATAGTTCTTTTCTTCTTAAAATAAAATCTGTAGGGTCTAAAGCAACGTTTGAGTTTATGGTGGAGCTTTTATTGTGATAGTTGTCTTTTACAATTTCTATCTGTTCCTGGAGTCGTGCAGAAGCATAACTAACATGACCAGCAGCCTGTAAATATTTCGCATAGAGAAATAGAGTTTTTGGCAGAGTGCACTCTAGAAGTTGAGATGCATATTATATTTTGGAGGATAAGCATAAGCATGATATACAGAGTAACATTGGATTCATTTTAATAACTGTCACTCGTTGAAGAACGAACAGTGGAGACCTTATTTGACCTCAAAAAATTGTTATCTTTTTTCTGACTCTATACCTGCATTATTAAGATTTCCAAGGCATGGGTTTGTGTGATTTCTTTAACTTAAACTTTTGTAGTTTGAAGACTCTTTTAAATAATTTCTTCCTCTTGATTCAATGACTAACTATGAGCACTTTTTCTTCGCACCTCTCTACAATGGACAGCCCTGCTCACATAATGCCACTTCTAGAGATTGTACGGACGGAAATGACTTCTCCACAAGTGATTCTTGATCTTATGACCGTTGGAAAACTCATAAAGAAGGTTCCTGTTGTTGTGGGCAACTGCACTGGATTTGCAGTCAATCGTGCATTTTTTCCATATGCTCAGGCTGCACATCTTTTGGTCCACTTAGGTGTAGACCCATTCAGAATTGACCGGGTGATCACCAGTTTTGGCCTCCCCTTGGGCCCTTTCCAGTAAGTCAATTCCTTAGTACTAGAATTTATTTTCTTGTTATCTCTAATTATTAACGAGTTATGCCTGCTTGGCTAGTGCTTCTTCAACTGCAATAGAAACCAACGACTAAATGTTGCTCGTATATCTTTTACATGAGAAATCTTTTTCCATATCTGGTTTCACTCCATATTTACTAGTATCTTTCTTTCTTTTTTCGCAAGTATTTAGTGGTATCTTAATTTCACAATCAAATGGTAGTTCTCTACTTCTTTACTTTCTCTCTCAAGTAAAATGAATCTATTTTATCAAGTTTTGTCATTAGATAATACAATTTTGTTAGACATTTAGAAGGGAAATTTTGGGGCCAGTTTATTGCCCGAATACTGGAGAATGAGTCAATTTTGTGTCTCGAAACTATTCACTAAGTTACCAATTCTATTCTGATGATATGATGGTTATATCTCTTGTTAGCAAATTTTGCTAAAAAAACATGTTTCATCAAGAATTATTAAGGCAGTCCTTGATGCACATATTTTATATGCAAAAGCTATAATAATGTAATACATCACATTAGACCATGAGTCCTCTACTACCCGAAGCTTTGTTTAATGCTAAATCTTCTATCAGCGCCATCTTGATTGCTTCTTCTGCATACAGGCTTCAGGATTTAAGTGGATATGGAGTAGCAACTGCAGTACGGAAAGAATTCTCCAGTTCCTTTCCTGATCGAGTTTTCCTCTCACCATTGATTGACTTACTTAGGAAAAATGGACGCGATGGTAACAGAAGCATTTTACTGAAATTCTTGAGAATAACACCTTGCTTGTATGCTTGTGTGTGTGCGATTCTCTAAAATGATTCATGTTTAAAAATGTGAAAGGCTTGTCGTGCAGGTAAAAACAACGGTCGTGGTTTCTACACTTATGAGAAAGGAAGCAGACCAAAGCCCGACCCTTCGATTTTACCGATTGTTGAGGAGTCTAGGCGCATTGTCAACCTTATTCCGAGTGGAAAGGTAACTTGTAAACACGATAACAGAAACTATTTGTATGAAATGGTATCTGACTAATCACTTCTGTCTTTCAATGCGGTTTACCAAATCTTCTTGTTTGCTTCCGGCAGCCTATAGCGATTACTGATCAGCAAATTTTGGAAATGGTACTCTTTCCTGTGGTAAATGAGGGATGTCGTGTGGTGGATGAAGGAGTCGTCATTAGGCCGTCAGACCTCAATGTTGCGGCTGTTCTTGGAATGAGCTTTCCTTCCTACCGGTAATATGAGAATATACTGGTTTTCCATATTCATCACTCTCTTGAAGAAAGTAGAGTTTAGTACATACACACACTTTTTAAGTCGAGCAACTTGAATTGTGCACATATCACGACCTTCACAGGAAAAAACTCCTATTGCCACTAATTATAGTTTCCTGGAAATGCCCACCCCCATTTTGCTACTTTCGGGAGAAAACAATAGTTTTAAGATCCGTTTGATAACCATTTCATTTTTAGTTTTATGTTTTTAAAAATTAGGCTTGTTTCTCACTATTTCTTTAGTATATTTTTCACATTTCTTCATAAAAATGTATTTGTGAATTCTTAGACAAATTTTAAAAACAAAGACTAAGTTTCTGAAATCTTGCTTTTTAAATTTTTTTTTTCAAAATTTGGCTTAGATTTTGAAAATGTTTTTAAAAAAGTTGATTACAGGACAAAGGAATACACGGTTGGAAGGAGCAAGCTTAATTTGTAGAAACAGAAAACTAAAAATAAAATGGTTATCAAACAGGGCCTAAGCTGTACCTACATAATGCATGACACTATAATTTTGGTGGGTATTTTCAAATATCCCGAGTCCTTACCAGTTAGTTATATATAATCAATCGAGTTACGCGGTTAACGAAGATAGACTATATTTATTATGCTAACGGTTGTTGCCCCGATTTCTTTTGCAGTGGCGGTCTCCTCTTTTGGGCAGACTTGGTTGGGCCTAAACATGTATATGCAAGTCTCAAGAAATGGTCAGAACAATATGGTGATTTCTTCAAACCCTCCAAATATTTACAAGAAAGAGCAGCAAAAGGCATTCCTCTGGTAAGATCAATATTTTGTATTTTCTTCTCTCAATCTCATTCACATCATTGGCTGTGTATGGATGACGCCTCTCTCTCTCTCTCTCCCTCTCCCTCTCTCTCTCCCTCTCCCTCTCCCTCTCCCTCTCTCTCTCTCTCTCTCTCTCTCTCTCTCTCTCTCTCTCTCTCTCTCTCTCTCTCTCTCTCTCTCTCTCTCTCTCTCTCTCTCTCTCTCTCTCTCTCTCTCTCTCTCTCTCTCTCTCTCTCTCTCTCTCTCATGAATAGAAACATGAACATTTTCATTTTCTTGCAGAGTAAACCCGTTTCGGAAAACGCAGCGTCGAGATCCCGTCTCTAAGCAAATAGTTCTGCAAAATAAATATTGGCGTGGCAGTATCAGCTTCCCTCTCTTAGACCTCAGAAATCTCCTATTTGCAAGAGTACCAATAAAGGCGTTGGAATGGTTTGCTTTGCTTTAGTGTTTCCAAATGTAATCTTAGGTTAGAAATGGAAGAATCAATCTGTAAAAATTGCAGCTGATATAGGCTGCTGCCATTTATAGTTATGGATGATCCTTCAACTTTAGTTTGGAATAATATTTCTTTTCCATTGTCCCATAAAATTTCCTTCAGCTTCTAAGTCTGAATTTGAACTTCCAACTTAAAAAAGTGATTAAGTTGTTCTGTTAGGCAAAAATATTTGGTTTAAATATTATTTTGATTATTGTACATTTGTTTATTTTTATTCCTATATTTTTAAAATATCTAATTCAGTCCCTTAGTTTTAAAATGTTAAAAGGTTCCGTACTTGATCATTTGGGACTCTATACTTAATCATTTTGGTCTTTTATTTGTAAAATTTTAATACAAATAATATAAATTTATAGCAAAGTGTTTTTGATCAAAATAAATTAGATAAAAAGAAAAATAGAAAAAATAGTGATTTGAATAAAGTACGAAGATCAAAATGAATATTTTAAAACTGTAGGAAGTAAAATCAAATTGAAGGTAGGACCAAAATGAAGGTTGAAATTAGTATTTAAACCAAAATATTTATTTATGAGTTGACATTTCAGTTTATTGTATCTAAAGTTAAACCAACCAAATACAATTTTTTTAATTCTATTTTTTTAAACCCTTTTTTAATTATATTAATAACTTATTCTTTAAATTTTGCAACTTAAAATTTTTAGTTCTTATATTTAATCATTAGTAATTGAAAGTAGATGTTCTCCTAATGTGAGATAAAATTATTGTTTTTTATTTAAGTATTGTGACAAAAATAAAATAAATAGAAGTATATGGAGCAAAATATTAAAAAATGCGAAATACATATATAATTTAACAAAATCAAAAATAAAAAATGATTATAGTAAACATTAAAGAATCATTACTTAATCTTGACTTGGTAGTTGAGATTCAACTGTTCAAATGATTTTGGTTAATTGAATGCTTAATTTCTAACGTTGAAAAAAAACGTTGACCGATTAATAAACAATACTACATATCATTATGTCAAAAAGAAAAAAAAGAGAGAGAGAGAGAGAATACTACATATCATACTTTTTAATCTCTTGATACATTAAAGGCTTTGTATTTTGTCAATTCTTATTATTATTTTTTTTTATATCGTCAATTCTTATTCAATTGACGAAATATAGTTGATTTAAAATTTAGTATCGTTGAAATCTTGCCACCTTTATTCATTTACTTTAAAATAAAATAAAAACCCTTTAATTTTCAAAATAGTAGGTTATCAAGGCAAACAATGATAAAAAGTTTGGAAACTCAAAACAAAATATGAGCCAAAATTCAGGAAACCCAACAAAATAAAATTCTAATCTTGACATGATAATGTAATATGCATAACATAAATGTATGAAGATGTTGTTATTCAATATTCTTAACCGATGTTTTAAATGTTGATGTCGATTTTATAGAAATGACAATAAAAATATCAATAAAATATCAATTTCGATCGATATTTCTAAAAGTTTATAAAAATAAAAAGTTCATAACAAATATTTAAATAATTCACACTTCTTAAATAAGTTAAAAATTATTAATATTAATATTATGTTGATATTTTTTATATTTCGTCAAAAAATTTTTTTGAGAAAATATTGATTCACTCTTCATATCGATGTAATATATTGAAATACCTACGTATGGATGAAATTTTTTTCTTTTTTTAGACAACCGACGTATCAACGAAAAATTTAATACCTGTAAAATGATACTTTTAGGATGATCAAAATCCCAAAAGGGAAACTAGGCAAAATAGATTTTGGCTAAAATTGAGCACATTAGAAATAAGTTATTAATGCAAGGATTTCCATCTTTCTTTTCATCTAGAAATATGAAAAGAACAATCCCTCCCTTCCACCTCCCAAAAAGAGGAGATAAAATAACTAAAATTACAAAGCTAAGATGGGAAACTGAATATAAAATCTAAATGACAATGTGGGCAACCTGGGCTTTGCATCTCACAGCATTCTGTGACCAAGAATGGAAGTGAAAACATCAAAAATTAACTTACATCAATTACGTAGAAATCCGTGGAACGGTTTCATCGAAATATATAGCTTCCAACTCTGAAGGGTCAGCATCGGCACGGTGTTGAGAACCCGGAATGCAGGTCGGGTCAGTAAACATTACATGATGGATAACATAAAGGCTACATTTTCGTTTACCAACTCTTTGTCAGTCTTTGCTTTCATTGATGTTACCAGTTTCAAGACAGAGGCAAAACTTTTTGTCGCTGATCGTTACTAAGGGTCATGACTGCTGAAGTTACCATTGCCTGGGATGTCTTCACCGACGGTGGGATCGAAGATTTCGCAACTTTATTGTTGAGTTGGCCCAGATGAGTTTGAGTCTCAGTTCTAGAAGCCGTAGTGCCATTGTTGAATTGTTGTTCTTGATTACCTACTTCATTTCTGGCTAAAGATGAACACTGTGTCTCTGTCATGCACAAGGAAATAGCAGGCATCAGCAGTTTTAAGGGTAAAAAAACAAGGAAATATTTGCATTCTATTGTACCAGAAAATGAACATCTGATCTGATTACAGTGCAATGCAACTGTTATTATTCTTCTATATCTGAAAAATCATGGCGGATTACGGAGTAAAATAGCGAATTCAACCTTCATATTACACCCATGACATGTAAAAGATGCATAATGATAAATAAGTTTGATGTTTGATCCTTTTTAAGTGCTTCCCTAACAATCACTTAGGCCAAAAGTGATTGTTATCAGACTATAGACAATCTATCTGTCTTGAGATTGGGGGGTTCATTGTCATCAGACTCGACGAATCAATTATTCAGGAAGCAAAATCAAATAAATTTTAGTGAATTTAGTTAAGATAAACAGAAAACGTATTGCAAGTAGTTCTTCAATATTTCATTTTCTAGGAGTTTTCTCCACAGTGAGAATTTCAAACCTTTAACCATGCTTACTGGTTATCAAGATTAAAGGAGAAACATACATTCAAACTTACCTTTTATTTCTCCCAAAGTGATGAGTCGATTAAGACAATCCCGAAACTTCGTAAGGATGATCCTCTCCTGCTCTGCATAGACCTCTGACATGTCTTGTCTGTGAGGCAGTTGTGAAGAAGTGCTGCAGCCTGGACCCATTAATCTATTGGGGGAAGCAGCAGCCATTAATATTGTATCTTGCTCGTCACACATCAAAGCTAAAGTTCCAGGAGACATGGGTGCAGCTTTCGACACATCTCCACCATCTGAATTGGAGTCATCAGGAGTGGTTTTATCGGCCTGGTTTGCACTCGAACGATCATCAGCTGCAGCTTTCTCATCGGATACATTTTTTTTCTGCAACCTATCTTGAGTGGATGAAGCAACAGAAGCTTCCGTCTGACAGTCAGCTTGCTTTTCTGTAGCATTTCTTTGATCTGAATAGTGGGGGAAAAAAAGTTTTCGAAAGGTCCATTTATCAAGCTTCTGCAAAACTTCTTAAAAGACCGAACCAAAGATCTACGAATTGAGTGAAAAAGAAATAAATAAGATTAGAGGATAAAATCATATTACCTTGAAATGTCTTGGCAGCTTCACTTGACAGCACAACCAAAACAGAGCAAAGATCCTTCAAATCTTGCGATTGAATGATGTCTGCCATTAAAGACCTTCAACAATTACACACATATCAGTCCCAAGTCCAAGCATATGACCAACATTACATTGAATCGAAGTGATATACCTATATGTAAACTTTGAAGGACCCAACAATGATGGGGTTCCAACACCAGGAACAGGGAAAGACGATAGCGAAGGAGCAGAGGTTCTGATATGATTTGCCTGCTAAGTACAGTTTACAGCATTATGATTAGTGCAAGAGTAGTCCAGTTAACACAGAGTTTATTGAGGAAAAACATTATAATGTTATCTTTTCTTTGCCTTATATTCTTAGCATATTCCTGCATAAAATTAATTATCGTATATTATAGTAAAGAATCAGGTCCACCTGTTGAAATGGCACTGGTCTATGAGTGGATAGATCCTTGGCTGTCGGTCCAAAGTAGAGTTCTTGACCTTTTCTTTTTTTGGATACTGGAGGTGAAGCATAGCCAGAGGACCCAATTGCCCCAGTTATGGCAGCATTAGCTGCCTGTTGAATGAATGCCATGTTGTTACCATGGTCTCCATGGAAAAGAGCTTGTCTCTCTTCACTTCCCTCGAAATTCTTGCAGTCCATGCATTTACAATTTTCCGAGCAGAGAATGTTGGCCTGGAAACACTCACAATATTTTTTTAGACAACCCGATTTCTTGCAGTGGCATCCCTTGTTGTGCTTACCCAACATCAGCAACTCCCCCGCTTCCTCCTACATGAACTCAAAACAATCCATCAAGCATATCATCGACAAGTTCCACAGCACATATGTATACATATTTGATGTTATGCCATCTTCATCCATAACCATGTGTACATACTCAATCCAATACCACATCATCTAATCTATCGTATATAACCAGAAGTACAAAAGATTTTAAGTGGTAAAAACTGCAGGGGTTGTGCAAGCAAATGATACCATGCCATCTCATATATGTTTTTTTTCTTTCCTATAGTGGATGCATAAAAGATATTAAGTAGTCAAAACCCATGGGATTGCATAATAATTCTCATAGCTAACAACTCAAGTAAAGGCAAAATTACTGCTTCAGAAAATTAAATAATCAACAGCAACCTGTAATACAAGCCAGAACAAAAGGTATAACCCTTGTTATTTAAAAGAATGTCATACCCTATTGTCCCGCATCCCATGGGGACTGCTTGCAATTTTTGGTCGAAATGCATTTGGATTACGCTCTAATGTGGCTTCAACTGCTTCTCTTCGAGCAGCATCATTTTCAACATTGTTATAACAATTTATGCAGTTGCAACCATCACAGTATATTCCAGAAGCAAAGCATTCACAATACCTGCTCAAGTTGGTGGGATAGTTAACTTCTTTTGCAAAGCGGTGGGCAAGTTACTTAAATAAAGATATTTGACAGCAATAGATTCAAAATGATTTATAAACAAGGACACCAGGGGATGCTTCGCGAACAAAAAGAACATGTGGATGAAGCTGGAGAGAATTTATAATATCCGAAATGGTATGCTTGACCAAAACTGAGAAAGTTAGTTTGCCCTGAAACCTCCAAAAGTTGCATATATGATATAAAGACAAATAGTATTGTCGAGGACTGAAACCTATAACCAAACCAAGAATCATAGTACAGAGAAACAAAATTCAAAACACCAACTTATTTAAAGAAATAAATTGATATAAGATGGCTAAATGAAAGAGAACGTTTTCAAGCACCTAATAGCTTTTTCTACCATGAAAATGTGCACATAAATTCCACAGTAGAGCAGAAGAATGTAAATAATGTCAAAGAAGCTCAAAATACCGTGAACTTACAATTTTAGACATCGCGAATGTTTACAGTTACACTGTTTTTGCTTCTTAGGAGTACTATCTTTAGCTTCGGCAGCAGGTCTTGCTCTTGACATTGGTGATTCTGGTTTCCTATTTAAGAAAAATGTACCGTCAATATCAACAAGATGGCTGAAAGTATCAACTGAACAATTTTTAATAGCGTGTATAAAAATTTAAGAGATGAGGAACAGCAACGTTAAGACCCACAAATCTCTCTACATACAACAACTTCACATTTCAAATCAATATCTCAGATAAAACCGTACATCTTTCAGTGAATTCACAAGCTAAAGCCTCCAGTAGAGAGATTTCACATGGACTGAAGCGAATTATGCAATATCTCAGGATGCTCAAAACACGAAAAGTGTTTTGATGAGTTCTCTTTAGACCAAACCTTCCATGGCAACAGCTCCGATGGCTTAAAGATTCTTATTCTATTGTAAGATTGAACATTAAATTAAGCAAACAAGATTGCGTAGACTTACACAGCTCTTACTGACGAATTAGGCGCCAGAGGTGCGATCGACGCCGCCGCCATCTGCGCCTGTAGCTTCGGCTGAGCTTGCGGAAGACTCTGAGCAACTAATGAAGCCGGTGACTGTGAATGCGAGTTTGTATGAGATTGAGGATGCGACGCCCCTCCAAAGCCGGTGAAATCGAGCTGCCGAGCGAGCTTCTTAGACGGAATATCCGATGACGATGAGTTACTCAACGCCGCACCATCTGATTGAGCCTTCTTCTGAGGCGCACCCGCGGTATCTTCTTCCCCCATCAAATTCAAATCCCAAATTTCAATAATTTAGCCACTATTCCAGATTTTCCGAAAAGAAAAAATCAAACACCTCCTCTATCGAAAACGAAATTTTCGAAGCGAACTTGAAATCGTCCAGCTTCCGGATCCAAATATCAATCGAAATACCGCCAAATAAAATTCCAATACCAAATTAAAAAAAAATACTTTTGTAGCTCAAATATTACACCGAAACTCAGCAACCGGAAACCGAAATCAGAAAGACATTCGCCCACGCCTAAAACAATCACAGAGGAAGCAAAAACGACAGCAAAAAAATAAATTATTTAGGGTTTTCGAACTGTGAATTGAAGATAGCTTCGAATGAAAGAGGAAGGATAGGAGCGAAAAAGGCCTTTTGTTGTTCTTCTTTCCTCCCTCTCTCTTCCGAGATTTTGAAATTTCAATTTTGTAAATATTGAACGGTGCGATTAAGGCCTGTGGTTAAATCTAACGGTGAAAACAATACGATATGATCCAACGGCGAGAATTCATAGAAGCGAGTGTCGTGTAGATCTTTGCCCGTCGGATTCCGAAGGCTGTAGATTTTCAACAAAATTGTCGAGGCCAAGGATCCGGTATTTCCACATCCAAATACAAGAGCCCATAGTATTTCGCCACGTATAAAGTACCCCACAGGATAGAACTCGACAGACACGTGGTCGTAAATTATTGGCTAAATCAGGTGGGAAAGTGTGTGGAAAAAGGAGGGAATTAGTCCAAGATTCCATTCAATAAAGAAATGAAATAAAACAAAATTGGCGCTAAATAGACTATCAGAAGTTGTTGGACACTCTAATAATTTTATTAATTAATCATTTCAAAATTTAAACTTTTTTCCATCTTAATGATTCAATATGTTCAATTAGTTAGGTTAATGATCGAATCTTAATCTCCAATCTGTTAAATTAGAAAAATTAATAAATTCACGATCTTTTATTTTCAACAATAAAATTACCAAATGGTTCCTTACCAAAAAAAAACAAAAAAACAAAATAAATCCATAAAATGCTATTTTTATCATCAAAATTGCATTTTAGTGGGTAAAGGATATGTTTCCTTATATTTGAACATGAATTTTGAATAAATATTAAGATGAGATTGCGAACATAATTTTAACCTGTCCCTGACAATTAAGTTATGAATTCAAATCCCACACCTTTACTTGTTCTAAAAAAATATATATATATTAAGATGAGATTAAGTAATTTTTATTTTGTTTTTAAATATTTTTCTTTACTAATTTGATGAAAAATACTAAGACTCGTATTGTGCATTTAGTTTTTACTCATATTTTTAATATATTAGGATTACTTAAATAAATCATCTCCTTAATCTATTTGATTCAACCTTATGGTAAGTGAAACAAATTTAATGTAAAAACAAAGTTCAACTTTGAAAGTAATGGCCAAACCGAGCATAACTCAAGTGGTTAAGACACCTATCTCTAACCAAGAGATCATGAGTTTGAACCTCACCCCCATGTTGTATAAAAAAAAAACTTTCGAAAGTAATTGATTAATTGAACAAGTGGATTCTTTGAAAGTAGTGTTTAAAAATAAAAATTAATTTCTCTGTTTTGTCAAAAAATCAAATCAAATTCCTTAATAACTGTCAAAACAAATGAGAAACAAAAATAATATTTTAGTGTTGCATATGTTTGATTTTTTGGTCAACTATCTACATGTGAATAAAAAAAAATACATTTACAAACAATCTTTATTATTAGAAACAATAGAAAAATAATTTTTAAAAACTAGTTCACAAAACTATTTTTTAAATCAATTTTAGTAAGTCTAGCGCTTTGAGTGCATATAACATATATTTTCTGTATAAAAAAAATACACTTATTTCCTTCACAAAAACGTATATCATAGAATCCTAAGTTTGACCAATTTCATTAAATATAGGCTCGGTTCTCGATCCCAATTTATACAAGTTCAACATGTAAGTCAAATAATCCCTAGTTAATGATACGAGATACTTAGACAATTAGGGTATGTTTGGTAATTCTATATTACATAAATGGTTACCAAACACTTACAATTCTAAAAATTTGAAAACGAAAAATGAGAAACGGGAACTGAAAATGTTCCAACTTCTAAGCAGCTCCCACTACACTGATATCTTACCCTGCCAGCATCAGAAAGTAATCTGACAATGTAGTAGCATATACTTGAAAATGTAAATCCACTCCCAAGCAAAATCAAAGCATAAAAGCAAGACAAGGAACCACAGCCATGGCCGATTTGGCAGACACAAAAGCAAGACTTGAGGTCCTTGGAAAAAAAGATGAAGGGGAGGGAAACTCACATCTTTGATTGTGCAAATTTACATAAATTACAGTAACAGACACAACATTCTTTGTAGAATGATCATTCCGACATCAGAGTTCTCCAAACTTTTGGTGTTTTAAGTACAAGCAGCGATAACAGTATCGTAGGACAATAAATAACCTGACAAGGATTCAGACACGACGTCCTTCAAGAATGGTATTGAAATATATGATTGTTTCGGCATCTAAATTCTCCAAGCTTTTGGCATTTCAAGTATGAGGGGTGATAATGGTATTCTAGGATAAGACATGGCCTGATCAGGATTCAAGATGTATCAAGGAAACTTTTCCTTGTAAGTAATAAGTAATGACTAAATTGAAACAAAGTATAGTTTCAAACATATAAGAGTACCTCAATCCCCATAGTTCAATGGAATCGTATGGAGTAACCGGTGGCGCTGGTGGTAACATTCATGGGTTCAAGATCATCCATATCAGAATCCGACTCGTCATAGTCGTACCATCCCGCAGGAGAATGCTCATCCTGTACACTTCTGGTTGAAGGAACATGAAGCTCAGACAAGGGAATAGGAAGTGGCTCCTCAGTGAAATACTTGTCCTGAAGCAATTCCATAGCAGTTGCTCGATTAGCCGGGTCGTAACAAAGAAGTCTTTTAACGATAGAAATCTCGTCGGGAGAACAGTTGGGAAGACATGCTTCTAGACCGATTGGCTGCTCTATTTTGTTGAATGATATAATTTGAAAATCAGGTAGTTCGGAACAACCTGGCCAGGAATCTTCAGTCAAGTTGCCTAGAACACTGAAAATTTTGCTTAGTTGATCAATGTCAGCTGTTCCTGGGAAAAGGGGTTCCAATGTAAGAAGCTCTGCAAAAATGCAGCCCAATGACCATAAGTCAATCTCCAAGCCGTAGTTCGTAGATCCATAGAGTAATTCGGGGGCCCTAAACCAGCGAGTCCCAACACAAGACGTGAGAGAACCCTGACCATCATCAGCTGGAACTTCCCCATCCATTTCATAAGAATATGATGAACCTTTAAATGGATCATCTTCTAGGTCACTCGTGGTGCATGTTGCTAAGCAAGATGTATCTCCATCATAAGTATATGTTTCCTTATCAAATTCATTTGCTAAATTTTTCACTTTCACCTCGTCTAATACTCTAAAATACTCCTCTTTGCTAACTGGTTCTTGCTCCCCAGTTCTGTTATCTCCTCGAACCGAGATTTCTGTTCCGGGAAAAATTGCAGATGGCTGAGAAGCAGGTACTTGATCTGAAGAGTTCACCTCAGATGGTTCCGGGATCTCATTGGATTCAACATATCCAGGCTCCATGAGTATTCTTGCCTGAAACCAATATCAAACTCAACTCCTTGGAAATCAAAGTATAAAGGAAATGAGAAGTGTCAATGTCCAGAAATCTACAATGTCAAGTACCATTCAGGATCATGAATAAAACCTTCAGCTATAATTTGGTACTATCAAAAACCTTCGACATGAACTTTCCAATGTTGAAAAGAAAACTGATGCTTGCTACATTTAATCAAAATTTCAGATTACCTCTCAAAATTCTGTAATGAACATTCAAACAAAGTGACAAACATAAAGTTAGAAAGGTCCATCCTGCAACAAATGAGTTTTATGGAATGTTCTCTGAAGTTCCCCACAAAAACCAGCTAAATTAGAGGAACAGAGTATCAAGAAACTCCACATTCGATTTTCTTCCCATTACTTCCGACTTCTCGTCATCTAAACAGATTGATGAAACATGCACGACTGTAATTATATGCACGAAGCTCATTGCTCGCGGATCTTATTCAAAAAGAAACGTAAAAGAGAATCACCTGTCCAAAATCGGCAAGCTTGAGCACGCCATCGTCGGAGATCAACAAATTGCTAGGCTTCAAATCCCTGTGGACGAACATATTCCCATGACAAGCATCAAGACCACTTAAAATCTGGATCATCCAACGCTTCACCTCCCCAGCCGCGAGCCCACGCCCGGAATCTACCCCGCCCGATCCTCGCTTCTTCGCCTCCGCTATAACCGTGGCCAAATCCGTTTTCAGAAACTCGAGAACAAGCACGGCGTCCTCATCCTCGCGCCAAAAGTACTCATGCAAAACGACGATATTCGGCAAACCTTGTAAAATTTGTAGCGCCTCAATTTCGCGGAAGGCGGACTGATAATCGTGGATCTCCTTCAACGCAACGATGACCCCGTCGGAGAGCCGCCGCGCACGGTGGACATCCGAATATGCGCCGGATCCGACCCGCTCGAGGATCTGGTACTTCTGGATGATCTCCGGGCGGGTGTGGATGCTCCAACACTTGGCCGGAGGAGAGTCCATTTGCGAACAATTTGGGGTCTGTGTTCTAGGGTTTTGTAGATAGGGGTTATCAAAATTCCTCACAGTTACAGTTAATTTTGCCCGGAGGTGAAAAAGGAGGATCGCCGGCCGGTGAACAACCCAAGCCGCATCAGAATGGCGCCGTGAATAATATATTCATTTTCCGGATATTTTTATAAATTGAAAGCTTTGATAGTTTTTTTTTTTTTTTAACAGTACAAATTATTTAAAATTACAAATCTAGTTAGGATCTTTTATTTAGGTTTAAATCCTACTTTCTTACTTATGAAATGTAAAATTACAAAATCCTTAAAGTGATAGGGAAGAAACCGTCTCTCTAGCTGATCCTACTAATGAAATTTTGACTAAAATATTTTTTTTTGGCTACATTACCTTTTAAAAGTAACATGTAAATATAATATTTTTATTACATAAACACATAAGTAATATAAATTACCTGGCATATACTCAATTATCTCTAAGAACCAAAGATAAAAATATAAACATTTTGAAACTTAGAGACAAAATAGAAATTAATCTCAAAACTCAAGAGTGAAAGTTTAATATTTTGAAACGTACAATATGGATCAAATAGAAACTAAACTAATGACAAAAAAGTATTTTACTCAAAATTCAAAATTTATAGTGTAATGTTGTACTTAAAGTGTAAATTACTCCCCACGAGGGATTGAGACATAAAAAGTTTGAATTAATTTCAGTTCCCAAATTTTCAAAAAAAAAAATTCATTTTTGGTTAATGGACGTAATATATATATATATATATATAGTTTTGATTTTAACAAATGCTTTCGTTGCTTCAAGCAGAGCATGTATGAGAATCCTATAAACTATCATGTGTATATTAAATAAGCGAATATTTGAAAAATAAAAGTAATAATCAAAATAGTTATTTATAAAGTGAAATTGAGAACTACAAAACAACTCATAGTTGAAACATTGACTCCCAAACAGTTCCTACTGCCTTTACACACCCTTACAGGAATCAGAAATCAGAAACCAGGAAGATGGGATAAAACCTGCAGCACAAACTGTTGAGATCCACTTTTCATGATTTTACAGTACAACAGAGGGACCCTCTGCATTCAAACCAGTTGAACCAAACATGACCCATTTTTGGATTTTGGGAGTTGAAGTTGCTCACTCATTGATGTAATTAACCTCCAACTGTAAAAAAGAAAAGCAAAATCTTCCAATGGCAAAGGAATCCATGGAAGGTATATCAAGGACCAACTCGACCACGAAAAAAAACAACCATCCACTGAATGTTAGTCATGGCAGTCTCCATATAGGTTGAGTTTCTGTATTACGTAGCCTTATGATCGAGCTATCAGACAAGATTCATCATCTTAACTACCGATGTTTTCGTATCATAATCGACGTGCCATTATAGAAATGAATGAAAACAGATCGAGAACTTAATAACAAAATGCTACAATATATATACCCTGCCTCAGTTCTCGAGAGAATGAACAGTTCCCTCCAATTTTCAAGTTGTGGTTAAAATGTGGAGATTCAGATACCCTCCTCCCTCTATCACTACAATTTAAGCTAATGTAGGCACAAAACAGATTAACACATACATAGAGAGGTGTGTTTGGCTGTTGGGGAGACAGCAGCTTTACCCGTCACGGAGCACAGCCTCCACAAATCGGATTACTCTCACTCCAAGCTTGCACCGCGACATGTTCTAGACTGCTAGGCAGCACAGCCTCCACAAATGATGCTCCTGCTATAGTTTTATACATATTAGTAACAAGATTATATAACTTTGTAATGGTGAGAGTAGGAAGCAGGGGGTAAAGTAGGAAGCAGGGGGTTACTTACGCAAACGAGCAGGCAGATCCTCGGCGCCTTTTCTTTCTTGTGACCTCTCTTCTCCTTGGAGGTTGCAGAACAACCTTAATGGCAGTATCAAATACAGCTTTGACATTCTGAGAAATCAACCACAAGAGAACCACTGAAAATTAGCTTCAAAATAGCACTAAAAATCACCAAAAAAGTTGAAAACAACTTTATATGATGTTCTGCTACCTGCTGTGTCTTAGAACTGCACTCAATGTAAGCTGAAGCACCAATTTGTTTTCTCAGCTCCTCACCCTGCTTGTGCGCATTACATCACAGACAGTTCACATTGCAAAAGAATATGCAAGGATCGCAGAAGCAAACCTGAGAAGATGTAATGATATCATATCCCATCTGTTCATTTGCATATCGTCGGTCCTCACGGAGATCTAAAACAAATGGAGATGAACTTCCTTCACATTGTTCGTTGATTTACTCAAATGGGCATTAGTATAATGAAATGCAACATCAAATGATTGATAAACTTCTGTAGTTACCTACCGAGCTTCGTTCCAACTAGAATGATTGGAACATTGGGTGCAAATCTACGCAGTTCGGGCATCCACTGAGAAGTGAAACGAATGCAGTATGGTTAAAAATTACACTAGAATCAAACAAAGGAATACAGTTCTTTGTTTCTCAAGTTGGGTTGTGGGTGGGTCTGTTTCTCAAGTTGGTTTTAGTGTCAGATTTCAAATTTTCTTAAACCAATAGATCACTAAATTTGGTCAAAAACTAAGCTAAACCGACCCTAATACGAAGGTTCCTACTTTATTCTCAAATCAGTACCTTCTTAAGGATATTTTCATAGCTGGCTCTACTAATTAATGAGAAAGCTAGTACAAAGACATCTGCACCTCTGTAACTCAAAGGCCTCAGCCTGCTATAATCTTCCTGGCCTGCAAAACAGAGGACAAATAATCAATGGAACTCAGTCGGATTGATAAAAGCCTGATTCTGATGCTAATTCATCAATGAAATCAGAAAGAAAGCCCCTCTTATTGAAGGAGACCAAATATACCTGCAGTGTCCCATAATCCCAAATTGACAATGTTCCCATCCACAGCTACATTGGCACTGAAATTGTCAAACACTGTGGGAACATAATCCTGCCAGACAAACCACCAATGTTGAGAGAGATCTCCATTTTCAACTGTTTGAGCTTAGTTTTTTGTATTTGCAGCTCATAATTATTTAAAAAAAAACATAAAATGGGCAAAAATAACTAATGCGAAGAGAGAGAGAGAGAGAGCGCTCCATTTTCAACTGCTCGAGCTTAGTGTTTATGTATTGCAGCTCATATATAAAGAAAATTTGAGAGAAAATAAATAATGTTGATAGAGAGAGAGAGCTTGATTTTCACTTCTTTATCTAAAAAGAGCTTGATTTTCACCTGCTCAAGCTTAGTGCTTGTGTTATGGTAGCTCATATTCAAAGAAAAGAAAACAAAATCGGAAAGAACCACTTGTTTAGAGAGAGAGAACTTAGTGTTTATGTACTTCCAACTCGTATTTAAAGAAGATAAGAGAAAATGGGAGAAAATCTCCAATATTGAGAGAGAGAGAGAGAGAGAGAGAGAGAGAGAGAGAGAGAGAGAGCTCTATTTTCAATTTCAACTTCTCAAGCTGTGTGTTTAAGTTCTTGCAGCTCACATTTAAAGAAAATGGGAGAAAATTACCAGTGTTGAGACTTGAGAGAGAGAGAGAGAGAGAGAGATCCATTTTCAACTGTCAAGCTTAGTGTTTACGTAACTCCATCCCATGTTTTAAAGTAAACAAGATGGAAAAAGAAACACTAATGCTAAGAGAGATAGAGAACTCCATTTTCAACTGCTCAACCTTAGTGTTATGCATTTGCAGGCTGCAGCTCAAAAGTCAGAATTTTAACAAAATGGAAGGAAAAAACTCCATGAAAAGGGGTATTAACCAATCTTAGAATCCAGGGAACAAACTCAAAGTCTGACAGATTAACCATGAAAGAACCCAAAATGAAACATAAAGAACAACTTCGAAAGAGGCCTCACTCACAGTGGGGAACTTGTTGCTGGTGTAGCATATGAGCATGCAGGTCTTCCCAACAGCTCCATCTCCAACAGTGACGCATTTAATGAACTTCGAAGCGCTCATCCTCAAAATGCCCAAAAGGATACCCCCCAAATTCCTCTTTACAAGTACAGATTGGGTAAAGTAAAGAGAATCAAACGTGGAAGAAGAATCAGAAGCAGCGTTTCGATGCCCTAATGGCGGCCAGAGGAATCGAAGAGGGGAAATTAGCAGCAATGGCGGAAATGGAAAACGTTTTTGGTTTGTAGTCAAAAGGGGCTTTTACTCTTCACTGAACTTTCTTCATCTCGTCCCTCTCGATACCTTTCAAATCTCAGAGACAAAAGTTTCGAAATGCACAAAACGAGACTCTCTCTCTCTCTCTCTCTCTCCTTTTTCTCTCTGGAATGGTACCTGAGATGGCTGGGATGGGTCCCTCTGGTTCCTGTCGCTGCTGCCATTAATGGCCTCCAACCGTACAATTCGAGCTCTTGAATGGTAGATTTTATCGCTTTGCACTCTCACTCTCCTTCCTCTGTGTGCCATTGGCCTTGGGCTCTGTAAAATATTGTCTAATTGCATAACATTTTTATTAAAATATTAATGTTTGAACTTTATTTTGAAAAAAAGTATGTGGTAATACTGGTATAATATATTATAGGTTTGTTTCAAAAAAAATATATATATATATATATATATTATAGGTTAAAATTCCTTTTTTTTTCCTCTATTGTATCGTCCGTTCCACTTTCCGTTTATTTTAGTCCACTTTCACTTTCAATTTATTTTTATTGTATGTGTTTTCAAAATACCGGTTTGTTTCTTGTATTTTAAAAAGCGACCCTTTTATTTGATTTTCTAATTTTTTTAATTTTATTTTTCTATCACAATTTCAACCTAACAATATATTCAATATATTTCTTAAGATGACTTCATATCGAATACGTATATAACTTACGTAAAAATTATACAAATAATGATTAAAATTATTACTGTTTGAAAGTATGGGACCAAAATCAATTCTTTAAAAGTATAGGGACTAAAACGAACGAAAGTTTAAAGTACGGGAACCATAATGAATAATTTAAAATATAGAGATCAAAATAAACCAAAGTCAAAAATTCAAAATAATCTATATTATACATGTGATTCGCCTTTCCCTTTTTCCTTAGTTTAATGTAAGGGTGGATATTCCAACCCGTCTGACATATTTATCAAAAATATATACTGGACTATGGCATGGACTGAAAGTTGGCTCTTTTTAGTTTGCTTCTAGAAAAAGATTTGAACCTTTTTTCGTTGTTTGGTTAACATAAGGATTTTAATCTATAATCTATTAGAAGAAGAAAATGTGTAAGAGACGAATAATTTGAAACTTTAAAGTATGATTTTTTTTCCAGCAATTTGGGGTTTTTTTTTCCAATAAGTTGTTACACTTCTCATTTTTTACGATAAATACGAGCTTTTGTTGTTAGAAGGAGGAGTAGAAACACGTCGCTCATGACCTCTTCATCATAAGGTCATAGATAAATATCAATTATTACTAGTTAAACCCATGCATCTTGACATAATTTTATACCCACTTATATCACAAAAGAAAAATTAGAGAAATAAGGCAGACAAAAGAAGATTAAAGGTTTGTATATTAATTTGAAACGACTTTATTTATCAACTCAAACATAACTAAATTGGTTAAGATAGCGTTATAATTTAATTGGTTAAGACAATGAAGGGTTTGAGGTTCCAATCGCATTCTCTAGCTAATTGCTTGTATAATATATAATTGTGCTTCATTGGTATGGATGGAAGATTGCCTAAGAAAACATTTAATAATTTATCTTCACTTCCTTTAGAGCATAAGGTTGTAAAATGGCAACAATTAGTTATTTTTAATCCAATTTGATGAGTCCTCTATGTTACCATAATAATTTTTCAAATCTTAAAAAAAAATATCAAAATCAAAAGAAATCATGTAATATTTTTACCATCTTATCTAATTTTTTTATTGTCAAACTAAGCATGACTCAACTAGCTAAAATATTTATCTCCTATTAAAAAGTCGTGAATTCGAATTCTTACTATTTTTATCATGGTGTGAGTATTCAGCATTTCAATTTAAATAATCAATTCATATTTCATACATTGATTTATATTCAAATTGACAACATGATAATAAAATTAAAAGTTTGAATTTCTAAGATTATTAGACAATATTTTTTGAGGTTGGTGACACCGTCAATTAATTATCTTCCTTTGAGTGTTCGAATAAATGTGACCGTTGGGTAAATTGGCCGACATGTCTAGCTTATTTTAAATGCTCCAGGTGATTCATGAACAAACCATTTTAAATACAGATCTTGTTTTTATTTGATGTGACATATGAAAAATTATTTAACAAGAGTTTCCTAAGGGCATGGTTCATTGATGATTTTTGAAAAAGCACCACAAAACAACATAAAATGACTAAATCTTATGTCGTCATTTTGAATATAAGAATTAAGAACATTTTTAAAAAAATTAGGAAAATCTCGCTCTTTTGAAGTTATATAATTAAATGAACAACATTTAATCTTAAAAATTTAGTTTCATTAAAATAAGTTTTCAATGATCCTCTGTGATTCATCCAAACACAATGCATGTTGATAAAACACCTTAATACTATTATAAAAGTTGAAAGTTCAATCCTTGTTATGCAAATATTAAACTAAAAAATATATATATCAAACTATGTTCCTACGTACCTCATTCTTTTGGTAATGCAATGAGTGATTAGAATTTGAATCTCAAACTTTTAGATAGGTTATCAGTGTCTTCCTTAGTGGTGATATGGGCGTTAAATACATTTATTTGAATCGGATGCGGTGAATACTTCACATATTAATTAATCAAAAATAGAAATTATCATGAATAAGTCTGTTCCTCACATTTTAACATATTTTCGGTTAGTGATGAAATTTTTAAAATACATATGCATTTGATCAATATAGTTATTTTTGCCATCATCTATTAAGGGATGGGTGACGTTGATTAACATGATGATATGAACATGTATTTATTTTGTATTTTTTAGTATAACATGCAGGGATGTGGAGTTGAACGTCCACACCTTTTTAACTAGTTGAGTTGTACTCATATTATATAAACATGTATTAGAGTCACACAAATTAACTAAAGTGGGTATTGTAATAGACAATATTTGACAACAAAATATTCGGTAAGAATAATTTCTGTTTTATAAAAGTAAAATACCAATATATACCTTTCAAAAGCTTGTAAAACAAAACAAAATAATATACGAAGACTTAGAACTAAAATTGAATTTAAACCCAATATTTAATCTGTTAGATTGGGCTAAATCATAGTTTGTTTTTACTTTTCCACCAATGTTCAAAAGTTTTAGCTTTGGTCACAATATTTTAAATTTGATTCCAAAACATATATTGTTAGCAATTTTTATATAAAATACCTAATGAAGTTTTAATTTTTGAAGTAAAATTTAAACTTCCAAAACTTCATAAAAAAATTGAAATCTAGAAACTATCTGCCTGGCATATTTTGCATAATTTGTTTGGTCTAAAATTTGTCCTTAACATACATAACTTGTTTAGTTTTACCCTAAGTTCAAATTATAATGAAATTTGGTTACAAAAGGTTTTATTTATAACCAATTAAAAATGGACTTTTTTTTAATATGGCAGAAAAAACTAAGTATTTAAATGTAATTATTTCAAAACTAATTTTTATATTAGATTTGAATTTTTTAACTAGTTAATTAAATTTAGTTTAAAATTGGATTAAACTAAATAATATTTAAACATCTATAGATTAATTAAATAATTAGTCTATAAATTTAGTTTAAATTAGATTTAGATTTGTTTAACAAAGTCTTACTTCTTTTTTTTTTTGGAAGGGAAAGTCTTACTTGTTGCTAGTGTGGGAGATGTTATATTTGAAATTTTTAAAATTAAAATATTAAAAAAATTAGTTTTGAAATAATTATATTTAAATAATGATTTTTTTTAAATAAAAGAAAAATCAAATTATCAAAGTGAGCAGGAGAATCCAGAGGTTGTGAGTTCATACCAGAAAAGGAAAATCTAATTAAAAAGTTAAAAAGGTAAACTTGAATTCATCATTTTATTATTTCACCTTTTATTAAAAAAAAAAAGGAAAAGAAAGAAGAATTTCACCTTTAAATTCTCAATTATCTTTATTGGGCGAAAAGGAACGACACTCTTTACCATCAAAGAATCAAAGATGACATGTCGTCACTCGTCGACTGGCACGGAACGGAATATTCTGAAAGGTTAATCGGCTAAATTAGGGTTACCAAAAAGGATTCAGCAAAGTCCATTTGAATCTTCTGTTTGAATTCAAGGATTCTCTCACAGAAGCATGAAGCTCAAGCAATTAGAATCCCTACTCGGTGAAATTCAACAGTTCTCAAATCCAAAGGTATGATTTCTTCTGCAATTATTGCTCGTTTCTTCATGTCGTTCGAAGTTTTGGCTTACGTTGAATCAACTGCCTGAGCAATTACTACTCTGTTTCTGCTGCAGGTGGAGCTGGAGCAATACCCAACTGGACCTCACATTGCTTCTCGCATGTTGTACACTGTATCTCTCTCTCTCTCGTTCACCTTCTCCTTTTGCTTCAACCTCTGTTTTTGTCCCTTTATTTTTCACCTTCTCCTTAAAGGAACTATTGCTTTGTCTATCGAGAGTGCTGTGTGGTCCGATTACTGAGTTATCGGATTTAAAATCGGTCGTTCATGATGATTAATTATAACCATGTTAATGTCCTAACTTACACATTTGTGGATTTCAGATGTCAGGACTTCTTTGATTTTCTTTCTATTAATCGTATTTAACTTCTGAGCTTCTATCTGCTTTACGAGGAGTTGAAAGCATATTGCGTCAGTTATAGTGATAAAACTAGGTTTTAGATTTATTCAATTTTATGTAATCATAATTTGCAACATTGGTTTCTCGTTTTAAACCTTATCAGGCAGAGAATTCATTTGGAGATGTGAGTGGCAAGGTGGTGGCGGATTTGGGTTGTGGTTGTGGTACATTAGGAGCTGCAGCTGCACTGTTGGGTGCAGAGTGAGTAGCATCTTTTCCCTGTTCCCGTTCTTCATTTCCTTTTGGTTCACTAATGGTTGACCCTAATCACATTATAAGTTCCAAGATCGAAAGTTATCAATCCGTTACTGGACTATAAGGGAAGCAGATAAAATGTTTTTATTCATCATATATTTAATTTTAAACATACGTAATGCTTTGAGTCTTACAATTTCTTGCCCAGACATGTTACAGGAATTGACATTGATCCCGAGTCTCTTGAAATAGCATCTTCAAATGCAGAGGATCTTGAGGTTGTGTTTTGACTTGACTACCATATGTTGGTTTTATATTGGGATTGGAAAACAATCTATTGTCTTCATTGCATTTGATTAGTCGATCATATAGAAACTTTATATAGAAGCTATATCGTGCTCTCTATCTCTCCCAACTTGAAAATGGTGGCGGGGAGATTATTTTGGGGTCAACTTATGCTTTATTTGTTATTTTATTTGATCTGTTGAAAATTGCAGTTGGAAATGGACTTGGTTCAGTGTGACGTGAAGAACTTGGGATGGAGAGGTAACAAACACCTTGCTGCTTTCAACATTTCTCGTTTTCAGTGTGCATGTGCCTAACCTTTAAAATAGAATATGTAGTGTGTAGTTTTTTGGAAAAGTATGGTTCAATGAAAATTTTATCCTGTCCCTGTAATAGTTAAACAATGTGTGTGTGTGAGAAAATTGCTTTGGCTTAGTTTGATTGAACTGAACAGCATCACTATTTCGCACGAGAAATTTATGATGGCTATCGGTGCCTCGTGTGTTGTGTATTCTTCACTTCTCTTTGAATGAACTTTTTCTGTGGTAGTATACTTTTACTATGGGATAGTGGTTATTTCATACTAATGAGACATGATTGTAATGGAGAGAAGTATACAGTTTGTTGTCTGTTTCAGTTCACGATCTTATTATTAGATCATGGCCACTTTGAGAATTGATTGGTATTATTTACGTTAAAGGTTTACCGAATTCAGGGTATTGCAGTCTTATCTGTTATTTTGCGTGAGTCATTAGCATCTTCGGATGTTTACGTCTTTAGATGTATGGTGATAAAGTGAGTGTTTAGATTCAGTTTTCATTGTTACATAGTTTCATCGGGCATTATTTTATTTGATCCAAGTACATTATTTCCAATTCTGGACATTTATCTGAGCTTCTTTTCTGTATCCATTTGGTCAGGTCAGGTCGTTGATACAATTGTAATGAACCCTCCATTTGGAACACGAAGAAAGGGTGCAGATATGGAATTCCTTTCTGTAGCTTTGAAGGTAATTACAGTTCTGATATCTGACTAAGATGCTCAACTACCTGTTTACAACATTTTTCCATTGATTTGTGTTCTCTGTATCCTTCATGTCCTCTTTCCAGCATGCTTCCAAAGCAGTTTATTCTTTGCACAAGACCTCAACAAGAGATGTAAGTTCATTAGTTCAAACTTCTTTTCCTCACCTTTAATGATTCTGATTTAAATAAGAACTCTGTAAACTGCCACTTGATTGGAGTTTGTATTATTAACCACTTCATGGTTCCTAATGTTGTTGGATAAATAAAGTGAAATGACTATTAACCACTGCTTTAACTTAAAATAACCTAGTCGTAGAGCTCACTTTATATAAAATCTTATGTTTCCATTTCTCCTATTCTTGGAGTCCTCTCTCTATTTGCGTGTTACTATTTTGTAGGCTGTAGGAATTGGATAGGAAGTGTAGACTTGTAATTTGTAAACAGATTGCCAGATGTGGCTTAGTTATGATACCGTCTTTTCCCTTGAAAGCAGCATTTTCTTGTCTCCAAATAAGAGTAGAAATACATACACCACCCCTGTATCTATTGCTGCTCTTTGTAGTTCTTAGAAGTCTATTTTATTTCATTTCTACAGCATATAAAACGGGCAGCTCTGCGGGATTACGGTGCTCAAAGTGCCGAGGTTTTATGTGAGGTGGGTAACTGTTTGTTCTCTATATGAAGCCTACACCATGATCATGTTACCATCTTCATGTCCATTTTTCTGCATCTGAAGGTGCATATGCATGTCGATGTCCAAAGTTCAAATACGATCTTTTTGCAGCAGGCTATTCGTGTTCTTATTATGATTCAGTAATAACACAAATCAACCTCTAGTTCTAATCAAGTCATATGTTCGTTTCCTTGATCCGTTTTTTTTCCTCTTAGCTTCGATATGACGTGCCCCAACTTTACAAATTTCACAAGAGAAAAGAGGTTGACATTGCTGTGGATCTTTGGCGTTTCGTGCCAAGAAGCAACCGAGAAAATACCATTGAAAATCGACCTACATGAAGTTCATGTCCTTTCTCAGACTTGTATACTCTGATCACACCGCAGTCACGATCAATGGGGTGAGAAGCATCAAACAACTCCTACGGTATTTTTTCTGTATTAGAATGTTCATATATTTCTTAGAAATCTGCTAAAAAGTTGTGAAATTTAGTTCTAAGCTCTTGGAAATTCATGCTTCAGTGAAAAAAACAACACTCCACTTATTTTTTTTTAATTATTAATTTTCCTGGTATTTCAAGTGCTTTCTGTTAATGGAGGTAGAACTTTCTTGGTAACTCTTCTTATGAATTATAGTTGTAATTATTAGAACAGTAACAATAAACTTGGTGAAGAAGCTGACATCTATCACCCGTTCATCATTTGAAAGTTCGATTATTGTCCCTATTTTTTTAGGTAAATAGTACCAAGTCCCTGTCATTAGTAAAAAATGTCAAAAATGTCCTTGACGACAGCTTGGTTGTCAAGGGCTTAGGATTTCTTTGTCGTACTAGCTTACAGGGTTCAAGTTTGAACCTTTCAATGAGATGAACTTAATACAAAAAACTCTTGACGTCTCTTAGGTTTGGGTCTTGAGGCGGGTGTGGGTACAGGTACCTGGTATAAGGGAGAAGAGTAACCAAGGAGAAGTCATGTGGTTGATCTTTTTAATAAAAAGGAAGTAAAATAAGTCTTACTAGGCACTCCAACTAGGTCTTTTCCCTCCAATTAAATTAATGTCCTGAAATTTGACTTAAGTTCATGTTTAATTTTAGTGGGTGACTTGATTGGGGATTTGAATTTTTGACGATTTATCTGAAAATATATACATCAAATAATTGAGCTAGGTTCAAGTTGACTAATAGGTGACTTGTAAGACTTCTCGATCATTAAAATAAAATGTTCCACCATAAAATTTATTGGTCACATTTACAATTAATTTGGTGCGAGAGATTCTGGAATACTCTCAGTAGTGGCAAAAAAAAAAAAATAGTAACCTTTAATTGGAACGTTGTATAAAGACCAAATTTTGGTATAATCTGTATCAAAGTTAAATTTATAAAGATGAAGAATGTAATATAAACATTAGTTTAGTTTGTTAATAGAAAGATTTCTCTTTTTAATTATAGAAAAAGAGGAAAATGAAAATAAAAACAAGAAAGCAACATTTGAATTGTCCAAGAAACATATAAAAAACACAATCATAAAAAAAGAACAAAATACATATGAACAAATTAATTTAGAATTTCCAAAAAGACTTCAAGTTTGTTGGGTGGCAGAAGCAAAGTTCAATGGATTCATTCAAACTTTAAAGCAATAAATTAAGAGTTCAATTATGATTGAAAACTATAAAATAATTATTTCATAATTGAAGAACGTGATGTCATTCTCTCTTACAGTTGCGTTTCATTACCAAATTAGCTTTTTAAAGCTGTGCGAAAGATGACTTTACAGGCAGTGAGGCAGATCCTATTTTCTTTCTTGTTTATTCCAAAAAGAAAAAAAAAGATTCTGTTCGTTTCGATTTCGAGTCCATTTCTATTTCATTTTTATCTTTCATATCTTTATGATTTTTTTTTACACTTGAATTTGATCTAATTTGGTATAATATTTACAATATTTTAGTATTTTTATGAATACATTATTATCCAACATAGCTTAACTTAACAGATAAAGCAATTTACTTCGTTTTTTTAAGTCGGAGGTTTAATCCCTCGTCTTTTTATTTGTTATACCAAAAATAAAAATGCCATAAAGATAGTTTCTCTTTTAGTGATTGCATCAAATCAGTAAGCCAAAAATATTAAACTACTGTAAGAAGAAAATATTTGCATGCTTTAGATTATTTTAAACATATTTTTGACTAACTAAAAATGCTTTCTAAGTTTCTTGTGATTTTTAGGGCTATTATTAATTAGTTCAGCATCGTAACTAAAGGTATTTTTCGATTAATAAAAAATATTTAATCAGTTAAAAATACTTTTTGTCGGTTCAAAAGTAATTTCAGTCACACTCTTAATAAGAAAATACGTGTTAATCGAAAACGTATTTCATCCAAAACACTATTTTAAAAATCATTCTGGAGAAAATAATTATACTGATAATTGTGAGAGTGCATATAGGAGACAGGAAGAACGTTATTTAGAAAACCCTTATCCGATGCATTGAATATTTAGTTGGTTTGAGAGTTCATATCCACTGATTATTATTTTTATCAAATAATAGCTAAATTTTGAAGATAGACTTTGGAGTTTGAATTTATGAAAAGAGGGCCACATTGCATTTAGAGTTGAACAGAGAATTGTGAGAGCCTAACTGATATGAGCAATATTAATTGGTCCACTGTGCTCCTTGAATATTGGATTGGTGAGGGAGAGAATGACAAATAAATTATTTTTAGAAAAATGATTTTTTTATATCCGTGAATATCAGGGTCGTACATCATTTGGTGGCGAGAAACACATAGAAACTCATTCTCTTTTGATTAACTCCAACTCCTTTGGTCCAATGACCATGATAGTCATATTTAGAAAAATTTTGATGGGTAAGAGAGAAATATTGTAGAAAAGGGATTTATTTATTTTTAAATAGAAAAGTTGTCAAATTTTTGTTGGTAATCCGAACAAAGTGTTCAACGAAGTAGTATTGTTCTTGTATTTATGAGAGTTATTGAGCCACTACTAATGGTGGCTAGGAAAAGTTGATGAAATACGACAAATTTTAGTACCATCACTAATGGCTAGGTAAAGTTGATGGAAAACGACAAATTTAATTAGTTCCACCTATCATTAGGTATTGTTTGCAAAACGAAATAAAAACTTATTTAATATATCTTTCAAGTTTTTCTTTGTTAGAGAAGTTAGAAAACAAAATGTAAAAATAAGAAATGAATTTGGTAATTGTTTTTTTTATTGGAAAATGAAATGGAAACATGTTTAGTTACATATTTCCAGTTTAAAACGCCCATATTTATAAAAAAATTGAAAACAAAAAACAAAAACAGAAACATTACCAAGATATTACTTTAACATGTTCCAAAGAAACAAAAATGGTACTCCACGCTCTAAAATTATTATACAAACATAAGATCTCTCTATGTGTACTAAAAAACCATAAGATCTCTCTATTTTCTTTTTAAGCATGTTAGTTGTAAAAGTCATCTTTCCAACTCATTAAATTGGTGAGGGCTATATATATATATATATATATATATATATATATATATTTTGAAGAAATTAGGGTTTCTTCCAAGACATTTGAATATGTAAAAAGGGGGAAGAAATAGGCAATTTGGCATGTGTAAGCACCCAAGATGGTCCCATTACACAGTTGTACCAAAACCCTAATTTTTTTTAAAAAAAATTAATTCTTTTTTAATGTTGTAAACACTTGATTCCCTCATAAGGGAGCCTTTCTTGCAGTTTTATATTATTTTTTTAAGATATGAGAAAATATTCCCCACACCCACACCAAATCCTAACCCTAATCCTAATTCTCTCTTTCTAAAATAATAGTCTTTGACGTCCAAAATTAGAGATGATCCTAGGTATCTCTTTAGTCTAGACATGAACCTACTCTTGTATCGGTTAGAAGTTGGAAAGATCAATATAATCTTATATCTCTCTAAATAAGAATAATAACATTTTCACTATTGCCAACAATAAATTAAGCTCAGAGGTGGTTTTTAAAAATTATGTTTGTTTATGCACAATTTCATTAGTTAGTTTTTAGCCAAATTTTAAAACAAAAATAAAGTCTAAATTTAAAATATGTTATTAAAAATGTAACTATATATAATAAAACAAAGCAATATTAAATATACATAGGTGAAAGTAATGTTTCTTTTGTTTAATCTTTAAAAAACAAAAAACAAGCAACCATGCATATAATAATACATGACTTAAATACTTAAGACCTGTGACAGCATAAGGCTAAAGGCTCTTACCACACTGTGCCATACTCAAGGGGTACACTGCTTATATTTATAAAACATTGTTATGTTTGTAATTATTTTTACAAAATTATATGTTTACAAATATTTTTTAAATATATATATATATATATATATATATATATACAAATCAATAAAGTTTTTCTAGTATGAAATTATATTATCGTGGATATATACATGAAGAAATAAATTGTTAATAATAATTAAAAAGAGAGAGAGAGAGGGAAAGGGAGATTATGACAAATATCCATGTTGGTTTGGTATTAAAATGTTGAGTTCATTATAGCCACATGATTCACCAAACCACAAACAAACACAATGAAAAAGAATGGTCCTTTTAAGGGGGAAAAAACGTATAAAATTAATTAGTTGCTTGCCATTCCACACTAATCATGCTCACCCATATATTAATTAAAGAATGCAAAATTGCAGTATCTATCTTTGAGGAAACTTATATTCCATATTATGCTTCTTCTCCAATTTTCCTGAAAATCTTTTCTTATAAATTTGTTATGAAGCAAAGAAGAAGATAGATTAGAGAGAAAAAAAAAATAATTTGTATAAGTTGGACATGAATTAGTTATAAAGATTTCCTATAAATTATTTTCAGTTTTTTTTTTTTTTCCGAACCTTGGACCTCTATAGAAGGAACAAGCAGATGCCTTAACCAATAAGTTATATTGATATATGTCGGCTAGCAAAATTTAACTGGTTAAAAATAATTGATCTGTTTTGATCTTTGAAATTGAATTTTAATGTGGATGTTAGACCATTACTTTTCAAGCTCAAAAATAGACCTAAATACACACCTTTGAACATGATGTTATAGAAAGATAAAACATTTGAAAATATAACCATAAAAATAGAATTGTGTAAAAATTCAAAGACTCGTAACAGAATTCTAAATCGACCTAATTTTATATGTTATATAAACGAAACCTAGTCATCTTATCTCAATGATCACGTAGAAGCATTATTGATTGATGAAATTTGATTCATTCAATGTATTATAATATTATAAACAGATCATAAATACACGTTTTCTCACGAAAATTTTCGATCGATCGATAAAGATAAGAAGGGAAATGGAGAGGGGAAAAGATAAAAATCATGGTTTTTAATTTCTTATTAAATACAAGTGAACTATATATTTAATTATTGGACTCAATCTTCTCCAAGAATCTTGAGATCCTCTCTTTGTTTAATTCCCTTTAAAATATTGTAAAGAACACCCCAACAATTAAATTATACTTTATAATTCATAGTTTTCTGGCATATAATAAGAGGAAATTCCAATGTCTCCCAATATTAACCATTAATTACAAAAAAGGAGGTTGTGGTTCAAGTAACCTACACCTATACTTTTAATTGGAAGAGAATCTTTATATTATATGGGATTGGGGTTTGATCTTTCATCTTTATGGATTGGGAACTGTTTGGCAAATCACTTTATTTTATTATTATTATTATTAATATTATTATTATTTTCTTGGTTTTGAAAAGCAAAAACACAGCGGTTTTCAAGGGATCGGAGTATTTTACTTTGCCAAACGTGTGGTGTTATATGTTTGCACGTGCTCTCAAATCTACGGTGGATATTTCATATATTCTCTGCATCTCTCTCCACTTCTCCTTGTCTTTTCCTTTAATTTACAAACATTTATAATCCCGGTTCGGTTGGGTTCGATTTCATATCAAAATTAAAAGTAATTTAATTAATTTGGATTTGATCAGTTTTATGGTTGATTTTGTCGGGTTTTTCTTTTCTATTGCTCCTCATTGAACAACGTTTTGGTTCGACATTGAAAATTTTGGTCTCGATTTTTCTTCCTTTTGAATCTAGAAAAAGAAAAATAGACTCTTAATCTTAATTAGGGTTTGAGCAAACGTAAGTTCAATTTCATTTTAATTAATGACGGGTTTTATATATGTATATTTATGTATGAAATTAATGAAAAAGCAAAACATGGACGTATATTATTCTTTCATTTTTATAAAATAATAACAAATTTTTTTTTTCTTCCATTTTTTCTATGCCTTTGGAGTGTGATGTGTTGGAGTAAACAATTGAGTCAAAATACAATATCTTCTGGCTTTTTTTTTATTTTTTCTTTTTGTTAATGTGAAAAACAAATCTTTAAATTAGATCATCATTCTATATTTAAAAAAAAAGCTTATAAATCAAGTTGGTAAACGTTTATTTTAATTGTTATCGTTTGGATTTTTGTTTAAGGGTTTGAAAACTTTCATATTAAATAATTATGGGTCCAATAATAACCCTTTCGATTTTAAAAAATTAGTTTTTTTAACTATGTATATTTGATGTTATATATATAAAAGAGAATAGTTATCAAGAGGTTAAAAAATCAAGATGATTTGGTTTGTTTTAAATATATATTTTTTTCCCTAAAATTTAATGTAAGATAGGAGATATGGGTAATATAAATGGTTTAAACACAAACTTAGTACATGTACGATGTAATCTTACAATATTTTAATTCATATACATATTCTTATAATGACTAATGATTCCATCTTGTCTAGGCCAAAAAAAAAAACTAATGGAGTCTAATTACTTTTAAAAACTTTCCAATTAAATTTATTTGCTGAAACGCCAATTAAATTATTGATATTAAAATCTTGTTGTATTCCAAATAATTTAGCCACATATTTCATTATTTTTTATTAGATTTTGGACGAAAATTTTAACTCTAAGAATTTTATTATTCAAAAGTATAATAACTAAATTAAAATTACTATATTTGATAAGCTTTATTTTATATTTTTAAAAATTAAGACTATAAATACTACTTTGGCCTTGTATTTCAATATTGTTTTGTCATCTACTTTTTAAAAATGTTTTCAAATTCTAAACCAAAATTAGAAAACTAGAAAAGCTTTTAAAATGTTATTTTTGTCTGTGAAACTCAACCAAAGATTCAAATGTATTTCTCAAAAAGGTTAAAAATATAGAAAAATAATACGAAAAATCAAGTATAATTTTAAAAATATAACAAAAATGAAAAAGTTATGAAATGAATGTTACACAAATAGAAAACTAATAATATACTTTTAACAATTTTATTTATTTATTTCATAATTGAGAACTCCAAGAAACCATAATTTTAGGTTTCTAGCTATAGAAAATTCAAATGCAATTTCCAAATTTTGCACAAGTCAAAGCGAGACTTGGACACGCAATCGCTGCGCGCGTGGCATGTGAATAAACTTTGGTCTTCATGGCCAATCATATTGTTTAATATTAAATATTATAATATATTCGAAGATTATTTGAATTTTCCATTTATTTTTTTAAGAAAAGTCATATGATTCACGATTTAATGTTATAAAATTTTGTTTGAATTATTATTTAATGTAATTTTTCTTGCGTTGAAAGTTGAGTTCAGACTTTGGATGGAAAGTTAACCACGCAAGAAGAAAGAAACACGAAGCTATATATATATAAAATAATAATTAAAATTTTAAATTATATTATTTTATAAGTAAAAACTATTAATTAAAATTTCTATAATGGATATCAATATTAACACATGAAAATTTTAGAAATTTAAAAAATTGTTATAGCTTATAAAATTTTAAAAATGTTATAATTTCTCCAACATTTATTGTAGTTTTTCTCACTTTATACATGACAAAGAAGTGTGAAAAAGAGAAAGTTGACTGAAAATGTCAAATAATACTATTTGATATGGATAATGAATTTTACCATTTTATTTAAAAAAAATAGTTGGAGATTTTTTCAAATTAATATTTCTTTAATTGCTTTCTCAACATATATATTTTTTTTTGGAGACGTCTCAACATATATATTTATCTATAATCTGAAGCATACTTAATTAATTATATATAAATGATTGTGTTTTACATATATTGATTTTTATGGTTAAAATTGACTTGTTTTGTTTTTATTTTGTAAGGTATCACGATTTGAATTTATAATGAGATTTATTACACCAACTAATCTTTTTTTAGTTAATCTGTCTCTTAGAGATCATGTAAAAATTTCTTAAAACATATAGATAGTTAATTAATAATATGTTGTGGCGGCATAAAATGACATTATTCATAAATTTATTTATATGGTTTCAAAATATTTATTATTTAAAAGCATTGAAGTTATCTCTTTTCCTCCACAATTTAAATTAGCTTGTAAGTAAACTTTAATTTTATAACCATGGAGAGACTTTTAACAATTAACCTATAGAGTACAATAAATAATTTTAAAATATATGATTTAAGATAAATTAGAAAATTAATATAAGCATATAATTAAGAAATATATATTCTGACTATAGGTTCGAATCCCCACCTCACATATTGGTGTATTAAAAATATATACAAAAGACAATATTGAATTATTTATCTTGTTATGTAACGATAAAGATTTGAAATAAATATGATTATATTTTTTTACATCCCAACAAGAAATAATAATGAATTTACTAATATATGCTTTTAGTTTTAATTTATTGACGAAAATTAAAATATGATACTATTAAATCAATAATTTACCTTAAAATTCCATGAAATATTAGGATCGGTTTCATGTAGATTTTTTTTTTATTTTTTATTTTTACGATTCGAAATCATGTATATTTCATAGGATAACA
Organism: Momordica charantia; assembly: GCF_013281855.1. Lineage (NCBI taxonomy): Eukaryota > Viridiplantae > Streptophyta > Magnoliopsida > Cucurbitales > Cucurbitaceae > Momordica > Momordica charantia. The sequence continues at coordinate 34,581,174 of NW_028275166.1, forward strand.
AAAAAAAGAAGAAAAAACGAAATTTATTAGATATACTTTAGGATTTTCAAGATCTCGAAAGAAGCAGCTAATGAGAGGGATTAATGTGGATTTGGGAAACAAAGTAAACGAGCTCACGTGTTGGTTGAAGTAATAAGACGATTTTGTCCTTCCTAAACCCTCTCTACTTTCTCTCTCTTTTCTAAATTAATTGATATAATATGACCCCCACAGATCATGCTCCAAACAACTCAATCAGATTTGGTCCCTAATCAATTCATTAATTTAACATCCTACAAATTTAAATATATCCTTCTAAATTTACCATTATTATCATTTATTTGTTCAAATAAAAGCCATATTTATAGTTTCTCATTCTCTAAATAGTAGTCTTTTTTTTTATAAAAAAGATATTAGTAGATTTTACAAAAAAAAAAAGACATGAATAATTTTGTTGGGAGTAATTCATATCTTACCTCCCCGTTTGAAAATGTAACAATCTAAAAAAAACTTTTACACTTGGTCTCTCTATACATTATCTCGTCATTCTAAATTTCACCACTAATCAAAATAAGAATAGATCACATGATTTTTTTTCTTAATCTTTCAACAACGATAAAAGTATGGTGTACTTAAAACCAAACAAAAGATACATATTCATTATCCAAAATTAAATTATCAAGGCTAGAAACACAACACAAATGATCGTAGGAGACTGGTGCTAATCAAGCCAAACTTGTAGAAACTATTGCTATCGTGGAAGCCTTGAATTACTACCAAATTAAATTCAACGCTTATCTCTTCTAGAATCAGACTCCATTAAAGTCATCTAACTCCTCAATAATATAGACGAAGATATCACTGAAATCAACAACTTCATTACAGAAGTCTTAGAACTGGTGCAACACACACAACGGTAAAATCTTCCGCTCATATATTGCCATAAGAAGAACATAGTGGTTCACTCAGCTACTTGAGCAAACCACCTTAAAATCCCAAAAATATGGGAGCCTCTTTTTTTTTAAAACATAATTCACTTGTTTTCGTAATTTTCAATTTCCACATTAAAAAAAAAAAGCTACTTATTCATAATTTACAAAACCTAAATACTTAAAACGAATTGTTTTTATTGTATTTTGACTTACTATTTTACTATAAAGTAATAAAAATGATTAACGTACCTTTTTATACAAATTTTAAGGATTAAAAAACATAAAAATTTATGAAACAAAATATGATTTAAATTAAAAAGAATTATGAAAATATTGTTTTTGGACAAACCCTATAAATTGTCTCCCCATTACCCTAGAAAATGGTACTAAAAAAGAATTTCTAGAACCTACATGTAATGTTAAATGTAATTAAATCAAATCTATACCTTTTCTTGACATTAAAAATGAAATTTATTTTTCTTAGGTAAATTACTTACAGAATTTGACAGCTGGTGTTTCTTCATTACGGGCATTATTGGTTAAGACTACTTTTTAATATTGGGAAACAAAATTCAATTGGTGGACCCCACTCTTGAAGGTTCAATCCTACGTGCATGATTAATTCCCAAATCTGATTTGATTGACCTAATCCATGATCAAATACAAGGATATGATGATCTCCTTTCAGCTAATTAACCTTTTTTTTAATACAAAACAATATTAAATATGTTTGCTTCGAATAAATTGATGATTCCCCCATTTTTTTTCATCTTACAAGTTAATCAATTAATCATTCCATTAGTTTTTTTTACATCAAATATGAAAATGGAGGATGGATCCCTCGACCTCTAGAGAAAGAGCAAACGGAACTTTACTTAATGTAAGCTTCCATTAGTTTATTAACTATAAGGGTCATAATTTCAAATTATAGTTAAAAATTTTATATTTATAAGATTTAATAGTAAAAAAGAAAAAAAAAATTTGCTTCCCTCTTTCTATACATTTATGAAAGTGCATTAAGGCTAATTTTCGACCTTTGATCCTGAGGAGGAGTTATCGGATCATTTAATTTACCGCGGTATAAGAGATGGGATAAAGAGAAAGAGAACCCAGAGGTAAAAAAAAATCGATTTACTTTCTTAATATATGTGCCTTTGTAATTATTTTTATGAACATATTTATAATCTTCTCAATGAATTAAATCTTAGTACCCTATACTAAAAAAAATTCTTACATTTAATATAATTGGATGAAAGTTAATTTTTTCAAAGAAAAAGCTTTGATAGTCAAAGATATTTTCATATATCTTCTTATTCAACGTCAATAATGAAAATAAAAGGTGTATTTAAGCATCAAAATATTGAACAAATTTATAAGTTATAATTTCCTCCTCATATTTCAGTGACATTATTAGATTCAAACAAACTCTTATGAACAACAATTCAACTCTTTCAATACAATTTTATTCAAATTCCAATCAGAAAAAGGACAAATAAAAATAATATATACACACTACTAATAAATGAGACAATAATAGGATATTGACATAAATAATCAACAAGAATAAAACGCAAAAACGAAATGCCCAAAAGTCTATATATTTAATAAAGATAAACATTTATGGAGTGCCACCATTAAAATAAAATAGATCATCACTAAAAAAATACTTATAAATCAGAGACAGTCACTATCAAATGGAGTGGTTAAAAGAGAGAAAAAAGAAAAATATTGTTAATATTATAATGAATTAAAAAAAAAGTTTATGGAAGTTGTCAAAAAATGAAGAGAGAGAGAAGAAAAAAAGGAGGGTTAGAAAGAAAAGCATAAAATGTAAGTATAAATAAGATTAAAATCGTAGAGACAATCTGATCCAGCGATGCAATAATTGTTGGGAGTGTGAAAAAGAGCTTAAAAAGAGGGCTTTGGAGATCTCTCTTGTTTCTCAGACTGCCTCCACTTTCTCTCTCTAGTTTCTTTTTTTAAATTTATTTTTGGTTTTTCTCTCTGATCTGTGCGTGTGTTTGGGGGAAGAGGGAGAACTAAAATTTAGATGGGGAGTGGTTATTTTGGGGAGGTGAATATGGGGAATGATCAGAGGAGGAGTGGTGGTGGGTCGGCGGCGGCGGCGAGGAGAGGGAGGAAGGGCGGCGGAGAGAAGCCGAAGCAGCCGCAGAGAGGGCTGGGGGTTGCTCAGTTGGAGAAGATCAGATTGCATGGCGAAATGGGCTGCGCTTCTTACCACTTCTATCCAAATCTCTCCGCCGTAACTCTCTCTCTCTCTCTCTCTCTCTCTGATGATTTTCATGGGGTTTTGCAGGGCGGAGGAAAGTTGTCCCTCCTAATTCTGCCTTACTTTAAAAAAATTTTATAAAAAAAGAAATTAAAACTTCAAATTTTCTCTTTAATTTGTTCCTCTCTAAACCATAAGGTTACACACACATATTTATATATATATATATATATATATAAAAGGCTTCAGTGTAAAATTTTGTCAATTCCTTCAAAGATTCCAGACTTTTTTTTTCTTTTTTTTATTTATTTTATTTTGATATCCCACTGGGATGATTTGAACTCATTTTGTATATATTTTTTAAGGTTTCAGTGAAAATTTTTGTCAATTCCACCAAAGATTCTAGATTTTTTTTATCGGAATGATTTGAACTCATTTTGTATAAATTTTTTCAATTTTTCTCGTTTCCCTCTTTTGGCGTCTCGTCCTTTGATGATATGAAGATTGGTTTTTTATTTTATTTTTAATTTGTCCTCCTTCCCTTTCTTTTACATCTCTTTTACGCTAGATAGATTTGGGAAATCTTTTACAGGGGAAAGAATCTTTTTACGTTATAACATTTTATATATATAATCATTTTATTTCCTAAAATTTGGGAGACCAAATTAGAGACAAATTTAAAAAATGTTGAACATTTTATACAACTTTTTTCTTATTTAAGACACTACCATACTCCCTTTGATCTTTCTTCGCTATACATTTTCATGGCGGATTTGATGGGAAGTTGATGAATTTTGGTTTAATTTTGATTTTGTGTAGGGCGATGATATGAGAATGCAAACAGCCGCAGCTTCGTCTTTTTCTAATTACTCCACAGCTCCATCTTCATCTTCTTCCTCTTCTAACTATGGCTTCCACCCAAATTTTCAGGTCTCTTTCCATTCTCTTTGATATCAAATTTTATAAAACAGAAAACGAAAAATGAAATGGTTATGAAACATGTGCCAAAATTAAGGGAAAAAGCCAAAGTTTTCTTCTCAAAACACCATTAATATTAATCACAAAAAAGATGATAGTTTGTAGGATAAATTAGAGATTTTATTTTATTTTTTTGAATTATATCTATTAACAATAATTTGTTTTAAAGAAATTAAAATTGATATATCCTACAGACTGGAATGGGAGAATATGAGAGAGGAAGTTTCAGATACGGTGAGTCTCAGCCAACAACAGCTTCTATAAGGTAAAATTAAAAAGTAAATTCAGATATTTTTTTAATTTTTTAATTGGTGTGTTAAATTTTAAATTTTTGATTTGTTTAATTTTAGATGGGACCCAAATAACACATTCCTGGAGACCCAACATTTTGGGCAACCAAATATGACTGGGAACCATTTCAATCCCCATGTACAGGTTAGTTAATAATCTCTCTTTAATTAACTTAATTTTAATGTGATTTTACATGATTTGTATGTAACCAAACAAAAAAATAACATTCTTCGAGGACTGCAAATTTTATAGTTTTATTTGATACGATTCTGATACTGATTTGATATATTTGTCGCGACTTATATTATTAATTAGTCGATATCCATCATTATAATATGATTAAAAAGTTTAAATTAATAGAAATGTGAGATTTTTATTATTATTATTTTTACATGAAATGTGGGGAAAATGCAGGATTCAATGCACAAGAACATAAATTCAAAATATGGGAGCGATTCAATTGGCTCAAGCAGTCAAAATTCTGAATCAAGTGACACTCAAGAGCTAGATTTGGAGCTGAGATTGTCAATCTAACAAAGTGGGTTCCAATCAATCAACTTCCCTATCATTCTATGAAGTGATAATTATGAACGGAAAATACTTGATTTCTCAATCAATGAGGACTTATCTTGTCTTTTAACCATCCATTAAAAATGTTCGACAACTCAGAAAAATAAATACAAAAATTGTTAATTTGTCAAACATTTAATGGTAGTGAGTACAAGATTTAGTTCTTATTAGGAATGAGCCAAATATTTTCTATTATAGATTGAACTCGTATAATTTACCCTTATTTTATGAACCATGCCCCTATAAAACTGATACATGTGGCACTAGGAAAATATTATTAAGCCACATTTAGATCATATATAAATTTTGATCTTTTTGAGATGTTGGAGACTATTTTGAAAAATATAGGGGTGTGGTTTGTAAAATGGGCAAACTATAGGGTGTGATTTGTAATTATTTCTATATTATAAATATTGCATGCATGCACAAGTCCAATACATTTCTTTTCCAAGTTCATTTCCAAAATTGCATTATGGGGATGCAATATTGAAAGAAAGCTAAGTTCAGCTGAAAAGTACTGTCATTTTGTAATCAAAGGGTAGATTGACTTTCTTTTTGCTTCTTCTTCTTCTTCTTCTTTTTTTCTTTTCGTTTTTTTAGAGAAAATACTGTTTAATATATATATATATATTTCTTCTCTTCTTCATAAATTATGAAAGTGAAGAAAAAGACTAATTTATTGCTTCCTTTGAGGTCTACACAGATAGCAATCAAACAGTAGCACTGTTTTGATTTTTTCCCTTCTCTTAATTGATAGAGAAATTAATGGGGAAAAAGAAAGAAGAAGAAAGACCAAAAACTTTATCTGATTCATTGGCTTTGATCAATCTTTTTTTTGGATCCTCTGTTGTTCAACAGTTTGAAACTTTATTAAAAGAAAAAAGGAAAGAAAAATCAAGATTTAAAACGTTATATTGAATGAAAGATGTATATTAAAATCAGTTTTAGGTTCTAATCACTTGTTCTATGGACAGTTTGATTGGAAGCAAAAAATGGTTAGATTAAATTTAATCTTTTCAATATATATCTTTAATACTTTTCTTTGGAGTTTAAACTTTTTTCAATATATATCTTTAAGGAGTTTAAACTTTTTATAGATCCCACGTCAAAAAATATCGTTTATTTTTATTTTTTAGGAAAAGGAAAGCGCTATAAGGAGGGGTTGAACCTCCAACCTTGACGTTAACAGCCACACGCTCTAACCAACTGAGCTATTCCAGCTACCAATATTATGTTTTGATAAAATGTAAATTATCGTTTGATCTAGTAATTACTTGTAGTGTAACATATTTTGAATATAATCGACGAAAATGAATTTCGTTGCTGATGCCCTTTTGTCTTGTAGTGTAACATGTTCTGAATATAATCACTACTGAATTAAAATATTTAAATTGATAGATGTAGTCGATTTAAATTTATTTATTTATTTATTTTTGCATAGATATATCATATTTAGGAAGGAAGAGGGTATTAATGGTTTTGTTGAATAGACAATAAAGAAAAGGGAGGGGAAAAAAGACTTCTTTTGTGCATGCCATGTTTGTTTCACACTAAGCATATTGATTGCTAGTTTAAGGGAATCTCGTGTGTTGATGTTGGCCTTTCATATTTTTAATGCTTTTCCCCATCCTTGGGTAGCAATTAGGGCAAACCCTAATATTTTATTTACAGAAAAAATCCTTTCACCCGACATCGAGCAAAAGTCTCGAAAAATGTCCCATTTATACAACGAACAAAGTAGACATAAGAGAGAGACGTTTCATGCTTTTGTACATTGGCATGATATTGCCAATCTTTAAATATTTTAAGGTATCCATAAAAGATTAAATTGACCTAACTCATCAACTCAAGTGTTTAGGTTGATTGGTGATTTATCACAGAACCAGGATAGAAGATCATGTGTTTGAAATGCTGATTGTATGAGGTAATTACCGATTGCTGGGTCTAAGTGCAAATTTCTAAACCCACAAATTTACCGTAACCTATTAACCTAACTTTTTTGGTCGACTGAATGATTTAAGATCTAAGCCTATATATATTTGCTTTCAATTGAAATCTATAGAAAAAGTCTTGTACCAACCGATATAGTCTCTCATTGTAAACCTATGACCTTCTCTCGACTTTTATATCGATATGTACTAGACTTTAGTCACGACTTTTAATGAATAAGTGATGATAATAGAAAAAGAAAGAGGGTATCAATGAATGTGAAATATTAGTGAAATGAGAATAAGAGTGAAAAGAAGTGATTATGAAGATGCTTTGTATGGAAATAGAAAAATTCATGTCAAGTGATTGGAAAAAGGGCGTGCATGCACCAAGGTGATTTGCATTTGCCCAATATGCCACTGTTTTTGTATTAGTGGGGAAAGTGATTTGACATTAAGGTTTGTTTCAGGCTCCATCTATGGGAGGCATTGAGGTAAAAGCCCTACTATATAATTTTATAATTTGTGTGCTTCTAGAGAGAGACCAACTATTTATAAGTTGTGTTTTTAGAGGGAGGGACCAATCCTTATCTTCATCTTCGCTTATTTTGTAATTATGATATATATCTTCATCCTTTCTCCTAACGGAAGAATTTTGTTTTACCTTCATCGTATGTCTCTCACATATCTTTATCAATAGGTGTTCCAGTATCTTTCATGAAAAAAATAATAATAATAATTAGATTTTTTTTTCCGAAAAGATATCGGAACTATTCCATTAAAGTATGTTAGAAACATACAATAAAAGGAGGTTAGATAAAGTACTTCGGTTAAGAGAAATGGAAGGTATATCGTAATTACAACAATAATAATTAGGTTGGGGAGTTTTACATATACATATTTCTTAAATTCTAGCCATTTTAGTACCTAAATTACTTTTAAAAGGCAATTATGTTAGTTTCTAGAGTTATTTTTATGTATTTATTAACTGATTTTTGTGCTGCAAAATATTAGAATCATATAGCTTGATTGAGGAGTTTTGACTTAGAGTGTAATGGAAATTGATGGCAGAATATATAACAAGAAGATCAGCACTATGTTTATCTTTTGAAAGTTTAGCTAGGATTAAAATGGACGTTCTAAACTTTATGGATTAAATTGAAATAACAATTGAAATTTCTATTTTCAATCTTAATTCACTTTGTATTTCATTTATTTTACAAAAAAAATTAAAATCTAAGGAATTTTTTTTTAAATATTGTTTATATATTTAAAATTTAGTTAGTACTCAAATGTATTATTAATAAAAGTAATAAACATAACAAAGAAATTGCATGACAATAATTTCTAATATATATGTTGTCAATGTAATATCTATGAGAGTATGTTTAGAAATTTTAACGTGATTCATATACAAATTAAAAATATTCCAAAAAACAGTATATCCCTGAATATTTAGAATAAAAGTGTATATTTGTTTATATATTTAAAATTTAGTAAGGACTCATTTCTTGTTTCTATTTATCTTTTTAATAAAGAAAAATAAAATTGCATATCGCAACACCATGAATTCAAGAATAATAAAATAATATTTTAATTTATATGTTTTTTAAACAAATTGAAAATGGCTGACACTTGCTTTTGAGTTTTGTTATTCTCAAACTTTCTATACAATTTTTAAAATAATATTTCTAAAATGAAAAAGGAGAAACATAAATATTTAAATAAACAAAAAAAATTTCTTGATCAAAATTGAAAACAAAAAATAGAAACACCATAAAAAAACAACAGATTACATTCGTTACAAACTGAAGAACTCGAAATTTAATTTGGCGAGTTTGTTAAAGTTAGTAAAGAAGAGAAAGGCAAAGATGAAGATCCCATAGAACAAATAGCTTGCAAATCATGAGTCAATTGGAGTTGTTGGTTGTAACAAATATTTAGAGACTTCAATGCTCATAATTAATTACTGCATTTCGAAAGTCTTGGCTGGAATATTAATGTCTTATCTGATATATTCTTCAATATCAGAAAAAACCTGATGGTGCAAAAATGGGAAATCAATCAGCTTTTAGCTTTCTAATCTTTAGCCTGCAATCCTTCAAAATATTAACCTCTTACCTTTAACTGCCTGTATGTGTATTTTTTCTTCAAATCTTTAGTGTACTGCTATAAAATAGAATTGTTATTTGTAGCAACCTTCAATGTTGTACCAGACATATGTCAAAAAAAAAATGTAAAAATTGGAACACTACTTAGTAAATTTAATTTAAGGTAAAGATTTGCAATAACTTATCTAAAGATTAATTATTTGCGTTTTGTTGAAATGAAAATTTTAGGGTGAAATTTGATTTCCTTACCAAGTTGAGGGTAAAAAGTTTAGTTCTTAATTTTCGTTCCCGAAAACTCCTTATGGCCTTCCAATAATCTCATTGATTTACTTTTAATCTGACTTGCCTCGAAATAGCAAATAAGTTGAGGTTTAGCCTTCAAAGAAGGAACAAACTGTGGCCTAGTTTGGGGATCCTTTAACCGCCAACTTTGAGCCATAAAAATGGATCAGATGGAGAGACAAAAGCTGAGGGACACACAAAAGGAAGAAGGCCTAGTGTTTATATAGACACAAAATTTGCTGCCATTGAAGAACTACCTTTCATTTCTTCAATGGCGGCCTTTCTCAAGGCAGCTCCCTTTCTCCTCCTCCTCTTCCCTCTCCTCTTCGTCTCCGCCCTCGCCCAGTTCGACACCGTCGGCGGGAACTATGGCACTGGCTCCAACCCCCTCGACAACACCTTGAAGGAGATCCTGGCTGATCCTTCGACCGGGACGAACGACGCTGGTAAGCGAGATGCCACCGACACGAACCCGGCCGTACCGGTCGAGACCAACCTGCCCGGGATAACGTTCGAAGCCGGCCCGGAGGTGGTCGACGAATCGAACAAGCGGGATTTCAAGACGAATTATGGAGGGATGTGGAAATTGGTTGTTCAGAACTCCTTTGTCTCGGCTATGCACATGATTTTGATGCCAAACAATAAGATGATCATATTTGATGCATCTGCATTTCATATCTCACAAATCAAGTTGCCCGGTGGAAAATGTTTCCCTTTCACCACTGACCAGGGTGCAGTACTCCAAGATTGTTGGGCTCATGGCGTCGAGTACGATATCGCATCCGGAAACCTAAGACCTCTCACGGTCAGTAATAACATCACTCAATCCAGTTATATATATTTATTCGTAATAAGTGGATAAATTTAATTTATATATTGGATATCTAATAGATGTCTTCGGATCCATGGTGCTCGTCGGGAGGACTTGACATAAACGGTAGAGTGGTTAACACCGGCGGATGGAAGGACGGAACGAGAGCCGTCCGATATATCGGTACATGCGAGAACTGTGACTGGAAAGAGTATCCAACGGCACTGGCTCGTCCACGGTGGTATGCGACTCAGATCACGATGCCGGACGGCGGTTTCTTCTTAGTCGGCGGGCGGAGATCTTTCAGTGTTGAATTTGTTCCGGCGGAAGGAGCTTCTAATGCTAGGGCTATCAAAATGCCTTTCTTGGATGAGACCACTGATTTAGACGAAAACAATCTGTATCCCTTCGTTCATCTTTCCACCGACGGCAATGTCTTCATCTTCGCCAACAGCCGCTCCGTTCTATTTGACCCTAAGGCTCACACCATCCTCCATGAGTATCCCATTTTGGACGGCGGTTCCCGAAACTACCCCGCTTCTGGAATGTCCGCTCTTCTCCCTCTCAAGCTTTGCCTCGACAATGCCGAAAAAATTCCGGCCGAGGTATATACGTTAAACTACCACTAAACCCTAAAGATAAGAGTTCAAATATATGACCTAATGATTTCATTCTGTAAATTAAACTACCATTAAATTCTAGGTGAGTACGTCTAAATATTTCTCCAAACTAAATATCGTAGAGTCAAACTGTTTCTGATGAATTAAATTATTATTGAATTTGAAATTTTGTCTGACTCAACGTTTGATTCAGGTGATCGTGTGCGGTGGGGCGAGACCGGAAGCGTACCGAGCAGCGGAGAAGGGGAACTTCATGCCGGCATTACAGGACTGTGCTCGTCTCGAGATCACGAAGCCGAACGCGGTATGGAAGAAAGAAATGATGCCGTCGCCAAGAGTGATGGGCGACATGTTGATTCTCCCGACCGGCGATCTTTTGCTGATCAACGGCGCGACTTCCGGCACGTCGGCGTGGAATTTCGCAGAAGGCCCAAATTTTACTCCCCTTCTCTACACTCCCGAGAAGCCCGCGGGCGCACGGTTCAGAGCCTTAGCCCCCACCACCATCCCAAGAATGTACCACTCCTCGTCAGCAGTCCTCCCCGACGGCACAATCCTCGTCGCCGGCAGCAACACCAACTCCGGATACCTATTTGTGAACGTCAAGTACCCGACGGAGCTGAGGGTGGAGAAATTCTGGCCGCCGTACTTGGATCCGGCGCTTACCGAATTCCGTCCGGCGTTTAATTTGAATGGATTGGAGACGAAGCTGGGCTACGGCAAGGACTGGAGTATCCTTTTCCATTTGAACGTCAGGGAGGGAGTGGATCCCGATAACGACATTAGGGTTACGATGTATCCGCCGCCGTTCACGACGCACGGCTACTCCATGAACCAGAGGCTTCTGGTTTTGGCCATAAAGGGACTGGAAGCAACCGGGCCGAGGATTTACAAAGTTACGGTGGCGACGCCGCCGTCTGCAATCATTGCGCCGCCGGGGTACTACCTTGCCTTCGTGGTGTATCGCGGGGTTCCGAGCGTCGGAGTCTGGGTTACCATTCAGTGATTTAATTTTATTATTTAAATTTGAATCAATGTTGTTTGTTATTGTTGCTTTATTTTATTTTATTTCTTTTCTCGGCTGAGATTATAATTCGGCTCCATTTTGAAGAAAGAAAGTTTGGTGGTGGATCACCGATTAACTATCTCTATCTCTCTTTTTCTTTTCCTCCGATTATAACTTTAAATTGTTCGATAATCAATAATCCATAATATAAATTTGATATTTGTGTCAATGTGAAAAATTAAAAAATATATCTATGTGTTCAAACCCGATGATAACTACCTTATATCTTAAGAATGAGTCCGAACACTAAATATTATCAAATCCATTATATTTTGGAAAAAATAATCATTATGCAACTTCCAAAATGTTTCTTTTTGTTGATTATTCAGTACTTCAACTTATATGACTTCAATACATGTCTTCTCTTAGCACGTTAACACACCAGTTTGAAGTTATATTGTTCATGAGTTAAAAGTAATGTATAAATAAATACCAAAATGGGTTATTTCAAAAGTGTTAGGTAAAAAATAGCATTATGGTTTGAAAGTTACATGGACTAAAAGTTAAATGATTAAAATATAATAATTTTGAAAGTGAAATTATCAAGATATAGTTTAAACCATTTCTTTTAAGATAGATTTAAAGAATTTATAAACCATGCATGCACTGTTTGGGAGTGACAATCCTATCACATCTCACAACGAAAGCTTTTAATAATTTTTTTAATTGAAAAGGTTATTGATCTTTATTTGTTTTTCTTTAGGTTAAATACTCAAATTGAGAGAGCATATTTTGTTTATTGTTCTTTCAATACTCATAATTAAAACCTTCTATAGTCTTAAATTTTATTTATTTTGAAAATTTTAGATTTTTTTTGTATGTTAATTGATAATAATAAAAGTGCTCTAGTGTGCAAGATCTACGTGAAAACTAACTCGTTTGGTTGATTGGGCCATCCTAAACCCAGTCAGTGAATCTTAACCTAACCTTTTTAATTAAAAAATACTAAACAATCTTTTAGTTCATAAAACTTATTTTATTTTACAAATTAAATTTCAGGATAAAGCTATGACGTGATTAAAATAATTCAAAATGTAGTTATCTGATGGTACCTAAATCCTGACAACGAAAATTGTGCAATTTTGAAGTTTACCACAATAAAATATATGTTCTAATAAATTGATTAAAAATACTCTGCAAAAAATAATAAGAAGAATAAAACAAGCAATACCGTTTTTGGGAGGGGGTGGAAGGTAATTTTATAAGGTTTCTCTTGGATGTTACAATAGAAAATAATTAGTGGCCCTTACTAGGCATTTATCTTGTTTTAATTACCGTTGAATATTGGATAACTAAAAAGAAGAAAATGATTTTTAAGTTGTCAATTTGTTAATGGTGACCTAAATAGAGATAGTTTATGACGGGAAGTTCATTTTTTTTCTTTTACAATAGCTTTCGGAGAACCTCTCTTTTAATATTTTTAAACATTTTTTTTCTAAATAACAATACTTGATCAGCATCAATCTTTTACTAACCATCATTAACTTTTCTACCATAGATAAAAAGGCAGGGAAAATATAATTTTAATAATTTACATTAAAAAATTAACAATAATTTAACTTCGAGAGGACTATTTATGAATATTTTGAAAATGTTAGATTTTAACCTAGGGACCAAATAAAATTATAACATAATTAATTTCAGGGATAAAAAATGGATTTTAACTTGAATATATATATATATATATATATTTTTTTTTTTTTTAAGGCTTAAAAAGCTAGCCAATTTTTAGTTAGTAGTCATCATAAAAATAGGTACCACTAATAAAAAACTCATTGCTATTTCTTAAATTAAGAAAATTGTAAACCATTCGTTTGTCTTCCAAGTCACGGGCAGGTGATGACATGGGATGATCCTAGTGGCGGTGGAAAAAAACAGACATTGATGAAGTCGGTACGGCGACCGACCTCTCTTGCTTTTAGTTGTAGGCTGTCCCTTTGCTCTCTCTCTCTCTCTCAGCGTGGTTGAAACTTTTTTCTTTTCAGTACAAGGTTAAAATTCGGAATATTAATTTTAACCTATATTTTTCAAATAAAATATTACTTTGTTTTAATTTATAAATTGTTAACTATTCAATTTTAATTGAATTTTTTGCTTCAAGGAAGATATCTAATGTTATCGAACAAATCCAAGATACCATGCATTGTGGCTGCACTCTACCACGTGGACTAGGTGAATGGAGATTGGGAAGAGGCCAAGCGCATCAAGCTCAATCTCGAGCATACCGACTCCCAGGACCAAGCGCACTAAAACGATCTGTATGAAAGGCAACCAGTAGGTAGGATGTTGATACTTGATACCTAAATCGTGATATGTCTTAGATCAAGATTGTTCATCCACGTTCCCTAACTACAGCACACAGGAGAAAGAAGAATGTTGGTGGTCCCCGCAAGCAAAACACGACATGCTACCCCTAGTTTCCGCCTCAAACTTACGAACTCATACTCTCTCCCTATATAATAAAGAGAGAGCAGCCCCAATCGAGGTAATTCAAGTTTCACCCACACAATTTTTTTAGTGAGAATTTGACTCCACTCTCAAGCATAATCTTACCTTCGAGATTACTTCCTTTCTACTATAATTGCTTTATATTTGTCTGCTTTTAACAAAATCAAATCCAATGCAGGCTCGAGGGGGCTCGAACCCCTTTGAATTTTATAATTAATTAATAACTCTTTGGCTCAATGGTTTCGTGTCTTAAGCCCCCTCACTACCGGTATTTGCTTATCCGTTAAAGGATTGACAAACACTTAAAAATATCTTCTTTTAATAAAATTTATCCTTTAAAATATCTTTGACAAAAAAAACCACCCCCAATTAGTAGCTGAAATATCAATTTTAAATAATTTTAAAATTTTCTAAAATTAATTTTTTAATTTCACAAACGTTATCCTTTATTACCCTTTAAAAAAGAGGTGAGTTCGATAATAACAAAGCTTATTATAATGATGTGAAAATTACTCTCAAACACAACCTAAATATAAGCTCAAGTAACCTACACGATTTTTTTTTTTTAAATAGACACTATCAAAATGAGGGCAAGATTAGAAATATATAGTGTTTTAGTTTAATAATAATGGAATTTGGAGAGGGTAATAGATATTTTATTCTAGCTTGAATTTATGAAATACGAAAAGAAAAAAAAAACTATGTTGATAAAATAAAGGCAACTTTAACATTCAGCCCGATGTAATAAACAAATGAGAGTGGGACGTACGAAACAAGCCGGAAATCGAACAGCGCAGCCAGAATAGAATGCGTTATAAAAAAAACGACATAAATATTGTGATATGAAAGGGAAAAAAAAGAAGATGAGATGGGCCTCTTCCTGATTGGTCCAGGCCCAAGTCGCAATAATTCCACCAAACCCTCAAAATAAATTAATAATAAATAACTTGAAAGCTATCCGCCTAAATCAACATCAGTGACCGAAAACCAAATAGTCAACAGGTCAACAAATCCACGTAGGACGAAATTCCAAAAATACCCCCACAGGTTCCGCGTTTATCCCTTGGAGTCCAAGGTAGAATTAGAAGAACGAAACGCAACGCTGTCCCTCGCTCGCTTGCTGGTCCTCGTCTTCGTTTTGTGGCTTCCGTTTCTCATCTTTCTTTCCACACTGGATTGTTATTTTTTCGTATATATTTTCTTCTCTCTATAAATATCTCAAATATTCTCCTCTGTATACCTTTTTTTGAATTTCGTTTCCGGATTTGATCTTCCAAATATTCCAACGAAACCCTCGCTTGTTCATGCTCTGACCGATCTCCGCAAATTCGATCCACTTGATCTTTCGACATGGAGCGCGTAATCGGCGGCAAGTACAAGCTTGGCCGCAAGATCGGCAGCGGATCGTTCGGCGAAATCTACCTCGGTGAGTTTCGCTCTTCTAGTATTGCTTGAATTTTCAGCTTATAGTTTCCGATGAAGTTTTTGATTTACGACTAAGATTTATCGTGATTTTTTCTCTGTTTATTGTTTCAGCTACTCATATTGAGACCTTCGAAATCGTCGCCGTCAAAATTGTAAGTTCTGATCATCTGATTGACTTCTGTAATTTTCTGTGGTTGGCGATTTTTTACTTGTTATTTTGTTCAATTGTTTCTCTGTTTTGTGGAATACTTTCTCCGATATATCTTAGTTCTAGTTTCCGTGCGTGGAAATTTGGTCGGTGAAACGGAAATTAGAGCTGCATGAAATTATTTGGTCGTGCTCTTGAGCTTCGAGTTTTGGGACGGCTTTCTGATATGTTTGGCTTTCTTTGCAGGAAAACAATAAAACGAAGCATCCGCAACTGCTTTATGAGGCAAAATTATATAATATTCTTCAGGGAGGAAGTACGTAAGCGATTATGTTGTAATTTTCATATTGTGTATAGTTAAATGCTTGTGTTGAGCGCTGAGAGAACTTCTCTTAGTGGATGATTATCATTGTTTAAGTTGCTGTCGGTTAATTGTTTTCGTCTTAATCCAGGCGGTATTCCTGCTACCAAATGGTCTGGTATAGACGGGGAGGAGAATGTGCTTGTCCTTGATTTACTGGGACCAAGTCTCGAAGATCTCTTTGTATATTGTGGGAGGAAGTTCTCGCTGAAGACAGTCTTGATGTTGGCTGATCAAATGGTAAACATCACTTCCTGCAGTGGTTTCTCTCGCCTTTGATTTGCATGTCTGTTTCTGCAATTATTAAATGCTTTGAGATCTCTTCTCTCCCGTGACTAGTGGTTTCTTGTCTCATTCATCTTCCTTTTCCTGTTAAAGATCACAAGAATAGAGTACGTGCATTCCAAAGGATTTCTGCACAGAGACATAAAACCTGATAACTTCCTCATGGGCCTTGGACGTAAAGCAAATCAGGTGATAGTTCTTCTTTTATAATAAATAAATAAATTAAATGTTTATTCTTATTTTTTGGTTGTGCATACATTCTTACCTCCATTGCCTTATCAGGTTTACATTATAGATTTTGGATTGGCCAAAAGATATCGAGATGCAACCACCAACCGACATATCCCCTACAGGTATCTCTTCAGTTACTTTTCAATTTCTTACTCGTGCTTTAAATATTCAATTCAGATGTGATATTGGGATGTAACTTTCATTTGTTTATAATTCACCTTAACAGGGAAAACAAAAACCTAACAGGGACAGCTCGTTATGCTAGTTGCAATACTCATCTTGGAATCGGTAAGTTAGACACGTGAGTTTACTACTTGCAAATTTCGCATTGAATTTGACTCGGACCTCATGTACCCTCCTTGCTGTCTTCTTCGTAGAGCAAAGTCGGCGGGATGATTTGGAGTCTCTTGGATATGTGCTTCTATACTTTTTGAGAGGAAGGTACATCATTGTCCTCTCTGTTTTTATTCCTATTAATTAATTATGCACAGTAGTGTCATCTTCATTCTGGTGAAAGTTGTGGCATTCATATGGGATTCTATTCCAGTATTCATTCATCCCAATTCAAGCACATCTTATCTGCATATCTTCACCCATGCGTTGATTGGGATGGGAACGAACTTCCTGTTATTTTAATTTTTCCATTTTCTATTAATGACTAAAATTTCTCTTTATAGCCTTCCATGGCAAGGATTAAAAGCTGCCACGAAGAAACAAAAATATGATAAAATATGCGAAAAGAAGTTATCTACCCCTATTGAGGTATGCAATAACCAAATCTGGTCATGACTAATTATATATATTCTTGAGCTTATACATCTATTTGTATTATCATTCTTGAAGGTTTTATGCAAATCTCATCCGGTGGAGTTTGCTTCATACTTCCATTACTGCCACTCTCTGACATTTGATCAGCGACCTGATTATGGGTTCTTAAAGCGATTGTTCCGTGACTTATTTGCACGTGAAGGTAGTGATAACATATGTTCCTGTGTATAACTTGTTCAATGAATTCCTATTTGAGTGAGACCTGTGTTCTGTCATGATGCCTTATTATTTATTTATGTGCAGAATATGAGTTTGATTACGTTTTTGATTGGACAATCATTAAGTACCAGCAGTCACAGAAGAACAGAACTCAGCCACGAGTAGCTGTAAGTATCTTGGCCTGGTTAGCGTGTGTCGTTATGCAATTGTTTTATTTGTCGAAATTGGAATGCAGACTTTTGATTCTAATTATGTTATTTTGCCTCTTAATTCAGCCGGTTCTTGGTGGTACACATAATCACGAAATGCCTACAGAAGTGGAAAATCGTCAAGGTTGGGTTTCTTTTTGATGTGTGTTCAATGTCAAATTTACTATTGCACTGTGTAAATGAAAATGATGTGACCTGTTATTTATTTTTCAGGCACGTTTAATTCTTATTCAGCTGAGGTTACAGATCGTGTTAGATCTGACAATGTTTCAAGTCCTGCCGTGCGACTGCATTTTAAACAACCAACTCCAAAGAATTTAAGTTCTGATAATGCTCTTGATATGAATGTTAGTGATCTTCTTTATGGCCTCTTTAAAGCAATCTTGTTTTCAAATAATAACATTGATTACACCTTACCTATGTTTTGCATTTGCCCTTGTACATTTTATCGTTATCATGGCTTAATTGGCAGTCTATATTAATAATGTAGATTCTAAATGATGCCCGCATGGCCACTTCATCATTTACACCAGCTGGTAGCTCAAGAGGAAATTCTTCTAAACCTTTGCAGTCCACCGAATCTCCAAACCCCGTTCATGGAAATGGTCACAGGATTGGTCCTTCAAGTAGCTGGATTTCATCATTGCAGAGAATTTCATCTGCCAAGTAATTAAAATGGTAAGTCCACAGTACATTTACTTGGTGCTGTTTGGATTTTCCTTTTGTGTTGGCTCTAATGTGTTTGGTTGTTCCCTAACCATTTACTACATCGTGACTTTAGAAACAGATCCAGTCAGGACTATTCTTAAACTACATCTATATGAAGCTGCAAATTGTGATGATTTGTTGTTATCTTTCTGCAATGTAATCGAAGAGATTCTGGTGATTTATTGGCAGAAGCTGCAACACGCTTGCCCGTTTAATGACTGTGTTAGTCCCTGAACTATTGCAAGCTCACGTTATTATTATTTTTTTTTTGCAAAGGTGACTAAAATGCTTTGGTGGTTATAGAATACCAACTTTCTGGAGCATGGCTTCTGCTGTGTAAATAGAAGTGAATCACAGCAATCTTGTACCTATGGTTCTATATAACATTACTGGTGTGAAAGAATGTCGTGCTTTTAACCAATTTTTGTTACTATACTTTAAGATTCCTTTTGTAAGGCAATATGGATGATATTACTTATTCATATTGCCCAATAATACCTCTTTTATTGTTGTGAGTGCAATCTTAAACTCTTCTGCATCCTGCATCCTTTAGACATGAGCATGAAACTAATTTGATCTTAAACACGCATGAAGCATACTAGTGTGGCTTTTGTAATGGACTTTAAATTGAATAAGGCTGAGTTAGGAGTGCTTTATGAAGTAATTTTTTTAAATGAAATACTTTCTCTGCTAGTACTTTTGATTCTTCTAATAATCCTAAATTGTGTTCTGAATATTTGGAACAACTCTAAATACAATCCAAGTATTAGCTTTGACAATTACTCTATAGGTTCTGGTGGCACATAAACTAACTTTTCGGCCAAAATATAAATTTACTGAACTGACTGGCTTTAGTGAACATGGTTCAGATATTCAAGAATAGGGAATTTTAGGGCTTACAGACGTGGGTACTTTAAACAGGCAGTTTGTTGCATTGTGTCAGGACTACCTTGGAAAAAATGTTTGCTTCTGCTGCTTTGCAGGGCTGAAGATGTTAGTTGGGGATTTGGAGCAGTTATCTGAACAGCTACGAAAATGGACTTTTACCTTGGTTTATTTCGATTTCTTCCCTATTTGTTTTCCATTCTTCAAACAAGCCTTTTACTTACAATGAAGACCTGAACCTTTTGCTTATTATTTTCCCGCTTTCATCAGTTGTCTTTCTTCCACCGTTCTACTTTTGGTGCTAATATAACTCAATGCTTGGTCCATTTCACTAGGACCTTATTTACCGCCGATATTGCCACATGTTTTAGTTTCCTTTAATCGGTTCATAAACAGTCTATCATGCCGTTACATTCAGCACATTTTCACTGAATGCACTCTTCCTGCTGTTTAATCTGTTTCTGACTTCCAAGAGTTACATCTGAGTAATGATGTGCTGTGCCACAAAGTGCTTCTTTATACAGGGATCATTTCTTAAAGATGAATCTCCATTTAGACCATCCACTTGTGCTAGATTTGATTGATAATACTTGGAAATTCTTTTAAATAACCTGCTTTGTTATCAGTTTATAGATGTGATATGCAGGATATTTTCCCTTCAGATTTGTCGAATAAGAAGATTATGGCAGGGAAGGGATAGTATGTGGCAGCTATTGAATGACAGGTTTTGGACAAAATGTTCGTGCAACTTTTGGCTTACAGCTCTCGAAATCTGCATTTTACTAGCAAGCAAAGCTGCAAGCATTGATCTGATTGATCTGAACCATCTATCTCGGCAACCATAGCTCTGTTGAGAAAGTGATCATCTATGCTATTGTTCGACTGCAAAATTTTACTGTCGAAAATTGTGAACCTGGTAATTTATATGCTTAGTTTCTTTATCATATGGATTTGAATTGTCGAAAATTAGGTTGTCGTGGAATCCGTTTTAGGCATTACAAAGACAAAAGAACCCTTTGGACGTTGCTAACATCTGGTTATTGAGGTGAGAATCCAACTGTGCTGCCATTTTATTGAAGGTTAAATCCGACAATTACTTAGAGAATTGCATGCATTTCCTTGGAAGCTATTAAGCATTAGACCGCCTTTGCCAACAGAAGTGGTATCTTTCAAGGTCATATTATGGTACCATACTCTTGAAGTGAATTTTATCTGTGACGAATGCGAAGGCCCCAGTTTATTTTGAAGGATGGATCAGTTTTGCGACAGGTTCAGGTAATATATGGAAAAACAGATCAGATCTTCTATGAGGGTAATATGATTACAAATCCTTGAGTGCATTATTGCTCAGGGGCAGAAAGGTCTTTCTACGTAAATTCCAGAAGCTCCTCAAGTAATGATAAAATATAAAATAAGAGAAAAAGGGGGCCAACAAATTTGATGTCAAAATGGCTTTCATGTTGGGATGCGCCGAGGGCGAGCTTGGTAGTAGAGTGTCTCATTGGTCATTCCAGCTCCTTGAGAAAATCAATGTTGTCTACAAAAACCTGCAGAATGAAGAACAGAAATGATTAAGTTGCAGTTAAAAATAAATTTTCTGTCACTTTAATTTATCCCTCCTAATATTTTCTATAAGTTTTCACTGATCAAAATTTGTCCTAATAATCATGAAAACACGAATAATATGTTTTTTCTTTTTAAATGACAGTCAAAAAGTCACTTTTGTCTATTTCCTTAGAAATAGAATTCCAAAATTTTTCACAATATTTTTTTCTATTTGACATCACCCTTTGCTAACTTTTCTCTTTCTTCCCGATTTCTAACTTCTCTTTCTAAATTCTCTCCCTAACATCTTTCTTTCTAATTCAATTTTCATATTTTCTGTTTCCATAACTTCTATTGAAGCCTATTTTCCTCTTTAAAATTCTTTTTTTTTTTTCTCCTTTTTCACTCTCCCTAACTTTCGTAAAAAATATAGAATCAATAGTTATAAAAAATGTACATCTTTAGTTTATATGTACACTTTTTAAAAACAAAAAACCAAAAATAGAAAATTAATAACCATTTTTTTAGTTTTATATTTTTGAAGATTAAACTTATAAACTCTACTTTCACCCATGCAAGTTATATTTGTTCTACATTTGCCTTTTGAAACTGCTTTCAAATTTTTGTTAACAAAATTTTTATATAAAATTCTCTTCAATTTTTTATAAAAGTTTCTGAAAACCATAGTAGTGTTTGAACTTAAATAAAAACGGTTATTAAACAGAGCTATATTAGTTGGAAGCTTGATTTTTGTTACAATTCTCACTGACATATGATCATCCGGCGAATAATCAAGCCACTGAATGTATATAATAATCGTTGAACTCCATGCTCACAATAAATCATAGCGAACTCGATTGAGGCTGATACTAGGGGAAAAGGGAGCGAACTCGATTGAGGCTGATACTAGGGGAAAAGGGTGCGTTGCTGAAGGCTATCTAGACGGAATTGTTTTTTTTTTCTATTAAAAAAAATTATGAGCAAAGATATTAATCGGGGAGCTCTATTAATTAGCCTACATTTTAAAGAAAAAGTTGTGTTATGTATTGGGAGTGGAGTATTAGCAGGGAATGTCATTAGGGGCGTATTAGCTGAAGTATGGCGGGAGAATGATGGGTTGTTCACAAAAGAAAAAGAAGGAAAAAAATGTGAAATGTTATCTTAAAATTCAAATTCTCATTCAAAAATGGTTTTTAGGTTAATATTGACAATAGTGCAAGACCTCTTCAAGGCTAAGTGTGGGAATAAAATCAACCATTAGGATGGAAAAGATTTAAAGATTGGAAAAGATTTAAAGATGATGGAGGCTTGGGGTTCTAATTCATGATTGGTTACTGCTTGAAGAAATTTGAAGGAATAGGAGGTGGCTGAGTTCTGTAGTCTGCTGAAATTATTGGGAGAATTGAGACTATCTAACAGGGATGATCATATGAGGTGGGATCTACGTAAACTTGATGTTTTTTACTTCAATCTTTTATTAAGAAAAGTGTGTGGTTCTTCTACTTTGTTCAAAAGAGTCTGTGAAGCTTGGTGGAAGGTGAAAATGTACGGTTTAATTTGGTTCAATGCCGCGAATAGGCTTCAAGAGAAGAGATGCACGTTTTGGATTTTGAGATTCAGTTGTGCATAGGCATGTGAAGGCCTTGTGGATTAAATTCTGTTGAGGCCCTTTTTTTTATATATATTTTTTTGATAAGAAACTTGAGAAATATATTGAGAACACAAGGAAGAAAAAGCCTAAGGGCATGGGAAGAGGGGGTCGGTCCCCCTCCCAAATTCTGTTGAGGCCTTGATTTGGAACATTTGGCTAGAAATAAAATCAAGCATTTTTTAAGGAAAAGGCTTAACCTGCAAAGAGAGATTTGACTCTATTAACTAGCATGGAAGGTTAAAGTTTCAAGTAAGGTTTTTTTCCTTTTCCTTTTTTTTTAGTGGCAGGTCCTTCACAGTAGAGTTAATACTTAAAATTGGATTTTGAGGGAGTCAGTCTTCATTAATAGAGCTGTAGCGTCGTATCCTTTGTAGGGGGCGGAGGAGGATATCGATCAGAGATGTCATTTTGACTACTTGATTTGGAAAAAAAATTTCGTTGAGTTTGGTTTCAGCCTCGGTCGTCCTAGAGATGGTAGTGCGCTACTGGAGGAGTTGCTCACTTTTTCGCACTTTCATGATAAGGGGGGGGTTTTTTCTTTGGCTTGGTGAGGTCAGTGCTATTTTATGGCTATTTTATGGAGTTTGTGGATGGAGAGAAACACTGGAAATTTTAGAGGGTGGAGAGATCTTGGAATAAGGTTTGATCTCTGTTAGATTTCATGTTTTTTTTGGGCTTCAATGGTATGGTAATGGTTAAGGACATTCGTAATTATCCAATAAGTCATATAGGAGTTCTTTTCTTTGTAATCCATTTGAAGTTTGGTTGTTTAGGTGGTTTAGGCTGGTGGTCCGTTGGTCATTTGTTGGTTTGTTATGGATGGTTATCGTTACTATTGTAATTTTTCACTAATCAATTAAAGCTTTGTTTACTTTTAACTTTAGTTATGACAGATAGAAAAATATTACTTGCTTTAATCAGGTCTTTAATCAGGTGTAAAAAAGAAGTCAGCAAGGGCAAAGCACAGAAATTAGAATATCAGGAGAAGCTTACCGTCTTCCAGCCATCAGGATCCAAGCAAGCTGTAATCTTGGTGTTAATACCAGGCAACGGTCCGGGTTCTCGGGTGATCTTTCCCCCACTAAGTTTCACTGCTTCTGCAGTTCTATAAACATCATCTGTACCTATAGCAATCTTTTCGTAAAGAAAGAAGGAGATATCAGGGATAGTTTGTTTTTTGTACAACATATGGGGTGGGAGATCGAATCCTTGGTTGGAAATATATGTCAATTACCACTAAGCTATGCTCGTTTTGACGATTAGGGATATATCATTTATTGATTTCATGAAATCACAATGACAGTAACTAATTAGGGCCTCGTTCGATAACAAGTTCGTTTTAAATTTTATGTTTGGCTTCTTCCTTGAAATTTCTAAATTTATTTTTCTCCTTTCATAGTCAAATTTCAAAAACAAAAACTTGTTTTTGGAAATTATCTTTTTTTTTTCAAGGCTTTAATTTTTTTTTTTCAAGGCTTTAATTTTGAAAACATTTTAAAAGAAGTTGTTAACATAACAAAGGAACAGATAAACAGAAATACTAGCTTAATTTTTAAAAATAAAACAAAAAAATTTTAAAAAAATGATTATCAGGCCTGAGAAATTTTAAAATATATTACTATTCATGTTTCTGAACCAAGATGAACTTCCCAGTAGATTGGAGAACAAAAATAACGTGGTGCAAATTGGAAAAATATTGTACCTGAGCATAAGCATTCCCTTTTTCGTAATCAGTGATACCATAATTATATGTCAACTCCATAACAGCATTTTTGTCTTCTGGACCATAACCCATCATTGCTATAGTATACTGTAAGAGCAACCGTAACATCATTAAGTTAATGGATGCACGTGAAGCTAACAATAAACCAAGTATGACATTGAATGGAACATGTTTTAACCACATTCAAAGGCTGCAGTAAAAACAGACAAGCTTAAAATAAGACAATATGGCAAAATAATAACCAATTAACCCAGTCATTCTCCTCACAAATTACCAGACATGAAAAATATTAAGCAAAAATATACTCTGTTCTTCATTGTAGAAAATGTCCAGTATGGTAGTCATACGAACAAAATATTGTGCAATGCGTTAGGCCATTAAATATTTTATAATTCAGAACCCATGATTGCTTGCTACCATTTCTGCTGAGAGCTGCTTAAATATTAACCTAACTGGATGCTTTGAGAAAAAGTCGCTTTCACTTCTCTACAAGAATCTGTAAGTTTGAATTCTTCTTCAAAAAGAAAATATTCAATTTAGTGAAAATGATCCAATCTAAATCTAACGATGCCATCATGAACAAAGAAAGTTTAATACGTATATTTTAAATACTACGTATCAATTATAAGATTGCTACCTTGTAATCTGGATTATCTCGTGTACGTAGAAGCTCCATTCCATAAGCCTATATAGAAAACACAGAGAAAGCCAACAGTAATTTTTTTTAAACAAGATAGTAAAATAATAGTATAGACTACTCAAGAAATTGATATTCAGGAAAGTTAAGGAAAAGCGAAAAAAAAAAAAAAAGATCACTGTCAACTATAATTGGAACAATGCCAACTACAAAACCTTACCTTCTTGTAGAACTCGATTGAGCGATCAAGATCACCCACACGAAGCATTACTTGACATAAAGGCTCAGGAGTAGGTCCCCTTTCTATAAGTTCAAACTTATAACCATCCGGATCTTCAATAAAAGCAATAACGGTACTGCCCCCTTTCACAGGGCCAGCTTCTCGGGTCACTTTCCCGCCCTTAGCTTTTATGAGTTCTACGGTTTTGTAAACCTGAGAAGAACCAATTTTTTATAAGAAATAATAAAACATTAGTATCCTTTTTTTATCAAATAGTGTCCCACATGACACATTTACATATGTGGCCAGTAGTGCAAAAACTGATATGAAAGGGCCATGTGAGAAAATAAGGGTAAAGGAAAAGAAAGAAAAGAACTTCGTCACCGGGAACATCCGGATGAAAAAAACATGCAAGCTTAAGGCATAGCTAAAGAATTGCATTTCCCGAGACAAAATAGTGAAAATTAAAAAAAAAAAACAAGTAGTTATTAAAATTAAAAAACAAATTCAAGTTTTTTAATTATTAAAAATAAACCCAAGTTTATAATCCAATATAATGTCATAGTATTTATTAGAAAATCAGATATGAGATATGTGAAACTATTTATAGCTTATTATTTGCAAGTGAAGAATTTAAACAGCACCAAAATTGGGGAAAAACACTTCAAAATTCACGGTTAACTAGAAAACAAATAGGTAAGACATTTGATATAATAGCAGAGAACTCGTTTGTCCACTAAAATCTGGAAAATCTCTTTTATGCTTATGACTTTGAAACAACAATCAGAATATAAAAAACAAAAAAGATATTGTTTTACCTTGATCATATAATCATTACTAAACCTAGTATGATAAAATATTGCATATGCAAAAACGCATGATTATTAAAAATAAAAAAATGGTTTGCATGCAAGGACAACTCTGGATACGTGCAAATACTAATGAAATGCAGATTTCAAGAGGTTCTTACATCTTCAACCGCAATACCAAAATGGCCAAACCCAGTGCCAATATCATACTTGTCAACTCCATAATCTGGAACAATAACCAACCAAATAATAGTTAGACGTACTAGAGAGCATAATTATGTCATACATGGCACCATCCCATATTTCTTTGAAGAAAAATTGTCTATGGAATACTATTTTTTCAGAAAGGTCCAGAAGAAATCTTTTTTTCTTTTTGGACAAGGTCCAGATCCAGAAGCTAAAAATTTTGAAATTATACAAGCAGCTGGCTCATAGCTTACTATAAGTGAGTTCGATCACGAAGTGTGAATCCTCCGGACCAAACCCAAGAAAGGCATTTGTGTATTTCTCCTCTGGTATGTCACGTTTTCGCAGCAGCTTCATTCCGAGACACTCTGTATAGAATCTGAGCAACCAACATTTGCATTTCGTTTTCTTTTTCCTTCCCGATCTTATCTTAGTTCAATTATAAATTGAAGAAAAGTAATAATGTCTCAAATAAACATACTTTATGGTCTTGTCCAAGTCTCCAACACGATAGACAACATGAAGCAATCTTCTCTTGTCCTGTTTCACCCAGTCTAAGATATTTTCAGACGAAGCACTAGTGCTTGCTTGGGCTGCATTTCCAGCTGCAGTCATCTCGATATTGATGCCTTCTCCCCTTAACAGTTCAGAAGCTTTCAGACCAAAGTTTTGAAACTGTGGAACAGCTGTAAAACAATTTGAGATCATCCAGTTGACTGATATCAGTTATCATGAATAAATCCTTTTCCTCCACCCACTAGTGCGTAAAATCCATATTCAGCGTTGAGGACTGAACTTTCACTTTCACCAGATGTTCAAGGCATAAACACCGTGAAGATAGCATGCACAATACTTTACAAAGAATACAAAAAAAGGAAGTACCATCGCTGAAGCATGAGATGTAGATGCAAATTCCCTCTCAATATCCTTTGAGGAGGGAGGGGGAGGAGAATTTGTCAAACAAACACCATTATCGCTATGCTCGTAGCAAAGCACTGGTTGGAAGTGGAACAGACTATAGAATCCACAATCCAGGAACCGATATATGACGGAAAAGTAGAGAAATATTCATATCCAAGTATCAAGGCCACTTGAAAAAATAGATACAAAATGGAACAGGTTATTCACTTTAACTTTCCCATACATCTAATTGTTATACCATATCACTTCCAACACAACTCAGGAAATCCACAGACGAAATCAAAATATGGATAAAATCGTTAGCGAACGATGGTAGAATATATATCATTCACATTATTCTTATGATGGAGCACCTCTTAACTGATTAAGAGCATTCATGAACAGAAAAACATAGATTGATGGAGAGACAGTCATATCAAAACTTCAAGGAAATTGGAGAAACAGAAATAAAATAAAAAAGATTATTCAATTGAACATTTTCCGCAAACGAATCAGTAAATCCACATATGAAACCACAAATATGAGATTAAAACTGTTACAATCACGGTCCAAATTCGATTTACAGCACGAATAGTTTATTTCCCAAAGCATCGAGCCACAAAATTCATTTTCTACCAACGAATAAGGTACTGACAGAACAAAACAACGTACGATTTCAACTGAATCGGCATCGACCAGTGCAGAACAAAAGTACACTCCAAACAAGCATATCCAGGAAGGATAAAAAACAAACAAAAAAATGCATCTGAAATACCTCAATCGAAATGAAAACCGGCAAAGAAAGAGTGCTAATCAAGGAATCAAGAATCAACAACGAACACAAACGAGGTTCGTAAACAGAGAGTAGGAAGCAGAGAAATACATACCACTGCCGAGGTGCAACAAAGCGATCCTGCGAGAAGTGTTGAAGGAAGAGAGAGAGAGGCCAGAGCGAGAAAATCCGGCGGACCTAAACGCCGACAAAGAAGGACGAAGAGAGGAGGACGCCATTGGAGTTATCCTCACCATTCTTCACTCTCTCTCTCAGTTGTGTCCGCGTAGTTCTCTATCTGCGCCGCTGGTTCCCAGTGAGCCAATAAGAATAACCAATGTCAGACGATGCGAGAGAGACCCAAAAATAAATAAAATGTTTTTTCTAAAAAATAATAATAATAAAATAAAGATTGCCAGATGGCCAATGGGGAGCCCCGGCTGTGTATGATTTAATTTTCCCATTCACAAGGAAACGGTATAGTTCATTTCTTATTTCCAATACAAATATATATCAACTTTTTAATTTAGTTTTTTTTTTTAGTAAAAAAGGAGGACGGGAATTCTAACTTATGATTGTTTGATTAGAGAACGTCAATCACCACTGAGCTTATGTTGGCCACTTTTAATTTAGTTAGTTATTCTTATTTGTATTTTTTTGATTTAATTCATTAACTTTAATTTTTAATGATTTAGTCAACATCTAAATGTTAGTATGTAGCTTGAAAAATCTTATCAAAATTAAGTATTGGCTTTTATCATATAACAATATAATATAGTCTTTTAGTTTATAAAGACATATGATCATTCTATGAGATTAGTTTAGAGGTAAAAATACTTAACTAATTTCAATTGGTTTTGAACGATTGTTTGTTAAATTCGTTGCTCGCAATCGATTCGATCTTTTTTTTTTAAGAGTTTTGATTTCTAATGATCACACATCAATTTCTTAAGTCGATCCAATAAATATTTATTCATTTTCTTTTCTTTTCATTTTTTGTGACGGATGAATAACAAATTTTCTTTATCTCATCGTTCACGATACACAAGATTCCATTATTTAATGTATGACCAATTTAAACATAGTTAACTGATTAAAACACCTACCTTTTAACTTTCGTTGGAAAAAGAAAAATCACCATATGCATGCTTTTGTAATTGTGCTCTTTATACTTTCACATCAGCCTCCAACTTTCAGCCATTCATTCATCCAATCAAAAGGAAGTATAAGCAACTTTTTAGCCATCACAAACTCAACCAATCTGAATCATTAAACCGTTTAGAAACTATTCTGAGAAATAAATTTCTGCTACTATTCTCGAACTGTATTCAACAGCAACTCTCGGATAATTTACAAAGAATGAGATCACTATTCATAAATCAAGTACATAGTCGTTCTATGATATTTATAAGAAAAAAAAACAGTTATTTTAACGTATTTTTCTTGAATTCAGATTTAAATAAACAGAAAACTATTTTTCAGAACGCTCCCAGAACGTTAGAATTGTGAAAATTAACTTAATAAAGACTATTTAACGATGAGAATTATGATACATCAGAAATATTTGAACACCATCAGCTCACCTTATCTTACAAGGAAGTAAATAACGAAACAGGTGCCTGCAAAATCATGTCTGCCAGTCTCTTCTCTTCCCCCTCCGTGACTCCGACATTTTCATTCTAAACAAATCACACAGATGCTATCGAGATCAGCTTTGTGCTGAGGCAGCAGAACTTTTATTTGGAATCGTCCCGGGGGCATTGTCATTCTGTGCATTAAAATTCTCGCTACTGGCATGTCGAATGAACTCTTCAGGAGACATGTGAATACCATGGCAAGCACAAACAATCTTTATCTGGTTTGCATTGAATCTATACGTTACACCAGAGATTGTCTTACCTGAAGGGCCAGTGGTGGAAACCCAAGGAAGATTTGGGTATGAACCACATCCCCCAAATTCAATTTCTGCAGCAATGCCCGGCTTTATAGCTGGAAAATCAAGGGAGACGCCTGCTGCTTTCGATCGTTCTAACACGTCTTTTGCGTTATTGTTGATGCTGCTTCCTTTCACATGTTCTGCTCGAGAAGAGGAGCCCTCTTCCATGGCAGGATGTCTGCTGTCGCCTTTGGCGTGTTCAGTTGCCTGCCCAGCGTACAACAAACCCTCGGATGTAAAATGTCCAATTGCTTGCACAGCAGCTACATGTAAAAACATACAGACAGCATAAGTAATCGTCTAGAAGCTTTGTAGGTGAAGAAATCTAGCTCAAAATTTATGATGGTGACCTAAG
The DNA here is from genome assembly GCF_013281855.1 of Momordica charantia. Lineage (NCBI taxonomy): Eukaryota > Viridiplantae > Streptophyta > Magnoliopsida > Cucurbitales > Cucurbitaceae > Momordica > Momordica charantia. The sequence continues at coordinate 34,611,393 of NW_028275166.1, forward strand.
AAAAACCCTTAGGACTACTGAAATTTATAAGAGCAATAAACATACTTTTCAGAAAAAGACATACCAACAGGGAATATTTGTAAAAGCAGTAACTTGTTCATAAAATTGGTTGAAAGAAAAATGTGCAAACAAAACTGAGTTATTTAGGTCTGAAATAATGTCCACCTGAGTTAGTCGATGAGCCCCCACCAACATAGGGATGATGGATGATTTGGGGATGAGAAACCAAACCCCATGCCTTATCCTTGTCTGTTGCTGAAATGTGGAGTGGCGAAACGCCACCCATGAGAGGCAAGTTTCTGGGGTGTACACGTTCAGCCCCTGAACAATCGCCATTTGCAGTGGGAAGCATGTGCTGGATTCCAAGTTGCAAGTGGCCAGATGTGCTAGGTGTATCGAAAGTGTTAGCATCCTTGACCGATAATGAAAAGGGCAAATTATTCATATTCATGGTTTGTACAGAGTTTGGAGCACCAGCTGGTGAACTGTTAAACCTTTTCTGCCTACTTAAGTCTACAGCACCTGAATCAGAAAACCCATAGACCTCCTTTGAAACTTTGGGCAAACTGGTATCTCCTATACATTGTTTGGAGCCGTCGTCATGTTTTGATGCTGCCCTTGATGTTGGACCTTCAACTCCAGACTCTACCACATCTCCCTTTTCGGCAGTTGAGCCATCTTCGGTAGAGGAAATGTGCGATGCCCTTGCCTTTTCATGTAAATCAACAATATGAGATTCCCTCTCCTGCTTCTTTTGACTGTTCATTTCGACGAACAACAACTTGCGCTTATTGCCAATCTCCGCCAGATTTTCATCCTCAGCTTCTGCATACTGGTTACTACTTTCAATCCAGGTTCCTTTCCTCTTCAAATCAGTAGAAGGGTCTCCATCTATACCGGACTTGGACAGGTCATTGAAGAAATTATCATTTGATGGAATTGAATTACTCTGGAAAGATCCAGTGTCTGATTCTTGCCTCTGATTATCTCCATGAAGAAAATTCTTAAAATCATCAACCAATTTATTGCCTCTATCGCTTTCCGCAGCATTTGTACCTGAGGAGTTAGTGATTTTACCTTTAGACTTGATGGACGCTCCACCGAGGGACAGACCCAAGCTAAGCTCAAGCCCATCCTCATTCTCCATCTTTCTCACTGAAACTTTGTTGACATGGGTAGGACATACATTCTCAATCCTGGTTTTCTGTTCAAGTGTTGCTCTCTAGACACTCACGGAACTACGAACCAAGGAGAATTAAATCTTATCGCATGTAATGATACACAAAATAACAAAATGGAAAAAATCACTCATGAGCCATCAAGATAGCCAGCACAGAAGGTGATCACATGCAATTACCTGCAACATATAGCAACAACAATTAAATTCATGAGATTCAAGTCTACCTCAGAAATAAAATTACCAAAGAAAGCCAACCCAAAGAATAACAGAAAACAAATTATAGATTAAAGAACTTCCAACTAGCGGACTACGGATGTCTGATTATTTAATAATATATATATATATATATATATATATATATTTTTATAAGAAGCCGAACTTTTCATTGAGGCAAATGTAGACAAAACAAAGACAAGGGCATGATTATTTAATAATATAGTTATTATATAACATCTAAATAAAGGTACCTCTTATGATACTGCTAAAGTCAGCTCACAAAGTTAGACTATCATAATATTAGATTGAGTTTTGAGTTGAATTCTGAGAACGGTGCTTTTAAGAGAGATATTTTCTGTATAAGAACTTTTGGGAAGAAAAACACTAACCAAACGCTTCTTCTAAAAGCATGTTTCCAAGCGTTTTTAGAACTTTCAAAAGCATGTTTGGTTTCCATTCTAAAAGTCATATCAAGCTCATGACACATTCTCCTACAAATATTCCCATATTTCCAAGGCTGTCCAGCGGTAAGAGCTTGAAATGTTTGGAGATATCCTCCGAAGTCCTAATAATTCCTAAAGTGAAGGCCAAGTTTAAAAACTTAATACCATAATTTCTAGTTATCTAAACAGAGCTGGCCTTAGGATGGGCAAAATTTCCACGGGATTGGTAGAGGATGCCATGAGCATAATGCAAGGAAGGATTGGCACGATACCCCAGTTATCCAAATAGAGAAAAATTGAAACAGAAAATCCTATATCTTTATGCTCAATGGAAGCATCAATTTGATGCAGTTCTTTCTCATAATAACAATTCTTCAATTCCCCTCGCCAAGATAAGCAAGACGACCCAGAATTTCATAAAATACATCAAAATCCAATATTACAGGGGGAGAATCTATACAGATTAAAATTATAAAAATCCAGACAACAAGGAGAATAGCAAGCAGAATTCAATTGTATCTAAACACGATCCTGGTTTAAATCATTGACCTGAACACGACCTAAACCGAAATAAACTACGAAAATACACGAAATCTTTAAAGAGAACAAGTGAAATTCTAAGTGCCAAACCAGAAACACCTTCCGAAAAGGTTGACGCTAGAAGAAAACACAGAGACCAGAGGAAAACCTGAAATGGAAACCCTAAGGCTTGAGCCATGGCGTCTTGCACAGCGGAGCACTCGTGGGAAATTTCGGCAATCTGCAGCTGTGAGAAACGTTTCGTCCTTTTTTCTCTCTCTCCTTTTTTTCGGTTTTTTTTTTTTCTCCTTTGATTTCGTTTGGTCCCTTCTTTTCAGCACGTGACCATTGCTTGTCTCTTTCTTAACTTTTCTCCGGTTTATGCTTTAGTATATTATATATTTTAATACCTTTTCTTAATACTTTTTTTCTACTAATTAGAGGTTGGAATTTAATTATCAACCTAAAAATAGGTATATTATCACTTACGCTGTACTACTCTTGAATTATAGAACTCGTTATAATCATCACAAGTTTCAATCTGATCAATCGCTTCTAAACTTATTAAATTGTTCCAATTAAATATTTAATTATTGCAAGATACATAATCTACTCCTAAATTATTAGTACTGTTACAATCAAATCCATACTTTTACATTAAATTTTATTTTTTAATTAAAATATTGGTTCATAATATAATCAAAATATTACAAGATTAATGTTGAAGTTTTAAATTTTTGTAGAATTTAATAAAATTTTAGAGTAAATGGTAACAAGGATCGTAATAGTCCTCATGGTTTGAGGGTGATTTGTACACTTTACAATATTGAAGGGTTTAATTATAATAATTTGTAAGCTTAAAGAGTTTGAATGAATAAATTGAAAGTTTGAGGGTGATTGTTGCAATTTCACTATTGTTCCATTACAAGTTTAATCATTTTTTAAGTAAAAAATTAGGGATAAAGAATTGAATCTTCCACTTATTAGAATTGATTCATATTTAACATGTTACACGTTGTTGATTCATCCATCAAAGTTTTTTTTTCTTTTTTATTGCATTCATCTATCAAAGTTGAATGACTATATTCATAATTTTATAATTAAAAATAAGACACTCTTTAGTAAAATCGTCTAGCAAACGAAATTAAATAATTTATTCAATAACCATAACCGTAGAAAAAGTAACGAAAATAGAACTGCGACTAAATGACTGCAATTTTTTCATATATTGTTTTTCTATTGTCATTTTATACTAAGCTTTTTTAAAATGTCAATGGACCATCTATATCCGATTGTACTTGTTTCAAGACTTGACACTAAGGATATTATTATCATTTCCTCATACCATTAGAAAGTTTGTGGGACAATTAATATAGGTTAAAATAGCATTTTGATCCCGATCGGATCTTTGTATTTTCAACTTTAACTTATTTTAGTACTTTTAAAATGTTGTTTTGGTCCCTCTAATTTAAATGAGCATTTTGGTCCTTATTTGCAAAATTTGAATACCAAACTTAGATATAATTAAAACCCTTTAGTATCAGATTGAAATTGTGATCCAATAAAATTAAAGAACTAAAATAACCATTTTTAAATAGTACAAAGACCGACGAATATTTTGAAAGTATATTAAATAAAATGAAGCCTGATTCAAAGTATATGAATCAAAATGAACGTTTTAAACGGACCAAAATTAAACAAAAAGGGAAACTACGTATCCAAAATATAGTATTTTAATCATTAATATATTAGCCTAGTAATGACTTGCATATCAATATAAAAGCAAAAGATAAAAAGATAAAAGAAGAAAGAAAAAAAAAAAAGAAACTATAATTTGGGAAGATTTTTATTATTATTATTATTATTTTCAGAAGCAGAAGAGGAAGTTGAGATAAAGGGGGAGTATTTGAGTAAGCGAGGAGTCGAGGACAAATTATTGAAGAAGGCCTCTAAATGTGGCTGTCCTGTTGGATGTAGATCCGTAAATCTGCACGCCGATATAAATTCTAAATACTTATTGTAGTTTGTTTTGACTCCAATAATTTCCCGATAGATTCGGAAATTTCTCACATATATCATCACTTCTTCCTCACTATTTTACGCTACAATATGTACTCTCCTCTGTCCCTCCGTTTCTTTGGAAAACAATTTCAGCACCGGTGACTGCCTGCGTTTCACAAGAAATCTCGGTACTGTTCATAGATTATTACGTTCTTATTTTGAAAATATCTACCGTCAATGATATTTCGTTTTTTATTTTCTATTTTTGAAAAAATAATTCATTTGATATGTTTTCCAACTTCTTTTAAATCACATTTCATTATTTAATTGTCGGATCATATTACTATGATACAAATTAGAATTGTTATATTTGATATTTTTTTTTTTTTTTGTGTTTGAATTTGAATTTGAATTTTGGCAAAAGTGAGAGAAATTAGAGGAGGAAGAATGGCAGGAGGAGGATTTACAGATGGGGGGCCAATGAAGAGGGCTCATCTTTATGAGTATGAATTCACGTGGTACTTCTTCAACGCTTGCATTGTTGCTGCACTTGGAGGCTCTCTCTTTGGCTATGATCTCGGAGTTTCAGGTCATTCTTTTTTTTGTTCTTCTTCCTCTTTTTCCTCTTTTTAAGGATGATTATGAATAATATAGTTGTGATTTTGCTTATATTTTGATATTCTGTTTTCAAATTTTTGTTCTCAGTACTTCTATGTGATTTGAAAAATCTAAAAATTTCTTTCTTTCTTAAATTTTATTATTTTACTACCACTGAATTGGTGAGATCAAAGTTTAAAAATATCAATGGACTTTTTATGGACTTTAGATTTAAAAAGACAGTATACTTATTTTCCTCTTTGATAATAGTAGCATACATTAGATAACTGGTAAAAAGAGTGTTATATATTCTAAATTGTACATTTCTTTAGATAAAGCAGTAAGAAACTAATGTTTTCTTAACCTAGTCCAAGGCATAGCTTCAAATCCTCATTCCAACTTAGAACTAAAAAATATATATATATATAATTAATTTTTATAAGTCATCTAAATTTGAGTAGCATAAAATTATTTGTTAAGTTATATATATATATATATTTTATGCTACTCAAATTTAGATGACTTATAAAAATTAATGTTGTCGGTCAAAAGGTTAGAAATTTAGACTAAACAATTAATGTAATAACAATTTGTGGAGATGATGGAGATGATGTTATAAAGTCTTTAAAAAAAAAGACATACATTAGTAAAAGAAACAAAATTAAATACTTACTATAAATATTAAATATGAGTTGAACTTAAATGATATCTCCTCATTCTTTTACGACTTGATCCAGTTTTGTCCCTAAATTTATTTTACTTATTTATATATATATCCTTTCAAAATGGTAAGAATTAGAGATGATTTTTGGAGGATGATTTGAACTCGTTAAAAAATTTAAAACTTTCATAGGGTTTGAACTTTGATGGAATTATTTAAACCAATTAAAATATATTATAAGAATACTTAGATAGCGTCTATCTGTCAAACCATTTTCTACTAAGTTCCTCATCAATCTACTAAGTATTTTCTTTCTTTTTTTCCTTTCCTCCTCAAAAGTGATGTGAAATTTTGAAGCTAAAAGTTGATCTGTGAATGGCTGATTCCATTTCCAGGTGGAGTAACTTCCATGGATGACTTTCTGAAGGAGTTCTTCCCAAAAGTTTACAGAAGGAAGCAACTTCACCTGAAAGAAACAGATTACTGCAAATACGACGACCAGATTCTCACCCTCTTCACTTCCTCTCTCTACTTCGCCGGTCTTCTTTCCACATTCGCCGCTTCTCCTATCACAAGAAAGAAAGGCAGAAGAGCCAGCATTCTCGTCGGCTCCGTCTCCTTCTTCTTCGGCGGATTCATCAATGCATTTGCAGTCAACATCCCCATGCTCATCGTCGGCCGAATTTTCCTCGGAATCGGCATCGGATTTGGCAACCAGGCAGTGCCGCTCTACCTTTCTGAAATAGCGCCGGCCAAAATCCGAGGCAGAGTCAACCAATTGTTCCAGTTGACCACTTGCTTAGGGATTCTGATAGCGAATTTCATCAACTATGGAACAGAGCAGATTCATCCATGGGGCTGGAGGCTGTCTCTGGGATTGGCCATGGCGCCGGCGACTATAATGTTCGTCGGCGGCCTGTTTCTTCCAGAGACGCCGAATAGCCTCGTCGAGCAGGGCAGATTAGAGGAAGCAAGAGAAGTTCTCGTGAAGATTAGAGGAACGTCGAAGATCGAAGCCGAATTCGACGATCTCGTCGATGCAAGCAATGCCGCTCGAGCCGTGAAACATCCTTTCAGGAATCTCTTCCGGCGAAAAAACCGTCCGCAGCTTGTAATCGGCGCACTCGGAATCCCGGCGTTCCAGCAGCTTACAGGAAACAACTCCATTCTCTTCTACGCTCCCGTCATTCTCCAGAGCTTAGGGTTTGGTTCGGGGGCGTCTCTCTATTCCTCTTCCTTCACAGGCGCGGCTCTCGTTGTCGCGGCGTTAATTTCAATGTTCTTCGTCGATAAGTTCGGGAGGAGGAAATTCTTCCTCGAAGCCGGCTTCGAAATGTTCGTCTGCATGGTAAAAATTCCTAAATCCCCTTCCCAACACTCTCCGATTTCGATTCTTTTCTTCGAATCTCGTCTTAACACACTCTGAAATTCCACAGATCGCAGTCGCTATCACGCTGAAATACAATTTCGGACAAGGAAAGGAGCTGTCCAAGGGAGTGAGCGTGTTCCTGGTGTGCATGATTTGCTTGTTCGTGTTGGCTTATGGAAGGTCTTGGGGGCCATTGGGATGGCTGGTTCCGAGCGAGCTGTTTCCATTGGAGACGAGATCGGCGGGGCAAAGCATCGTGGTCTGCGTGAATATGTTCTTCACAGCTCTGATCGCGCAGTGTTTTCTTGCATCGATGTGCCATCTCCGGTACGGAATCTTCATTCTGTTTGCTGGATTGATCTTCATCATGAGTTGCTTCATCTACTTTCTGTTGCCGGAGACGAAGCAAGTTCCGATTGAAGAGATCCATTTTCTGTTCGAAAATCATCCGTTCTGGAAAAATATTGTTAGAGAAGATGGAGAAGAAGAGCGGCCCAAGGAGGAGGCGAGTGACGTTCAAGTTTAGAACAACGCTGTTTTCTCATCTTATTTAGACAGAAGGATTCTTTTTATTTGTTTTGTTTTTTTTCCACTTTTAGGAAGCTTTTTAATTTATTGTTGTTAAATTTTGTTTTCCCCTTTAATGCATGGATTTATTTTTTAGAGTTATCTAAGTCAAGGATTTCAACCTTTGGTCAAGTTATGATGCTCACCATGTTTAGAACGGCGGCATAGTAAAAATTAAAATGAGTAATTCTATTATTGTTTGACACTTAAATGGTATATACCTAAATATATATGTGAGGTAGTCAAATAATAATAAAATAAGCTTAGAGACTATTTAGAATCATTTTTTAAGAGTTAAGGACCAAATTGAGGATATAGAATTTAACCCCCGATCTCAAGAAAGTAGGTGTCAATTATTGTTAAGCTATGCTTATGTTGACTATAAGCGATGCATGTGATTATCTTTTCAATTTTTGTGTATAAAAGTTCTTTTTTATATTTTGTTTTTTAATAATAAATTTGTATAAATACTGCTTTCACCCGACCACTTCTTTGTTTGCTATCTACTTATTGGAAAAATCTAAGCTAAATTTAAAATAATAATAATAACAATCATTTTCAAAAGCTTGTTTTTGTTTGTTTTTGAAATTTGGTTAGAAATGCAAATGTGTGTATTTTTATAAAAACAAACTAAGGAAATTATGATCTTTATCGAAAAGAGGGAGGGAAAAAAAAGTCTAAAGCAATTATAAGCAAACAAACATCATTTTCAGAAATAGAAACTAAAAACAAAATCCTCAAATAAAGCCTAAATTTATTTACTAGTAAATTTTTGTTCAAGGTAAATATATAGAAAAAATCGTTTTCCTAACTTGGTTTAGCATATTACTTTCAACTTTAAACTTCAATTAGCAGTGAAATTATTTGTGGTACATTTCGGTAGCTGAATATTATTGTACTTGGATTGAATATTTTGTTGGTTGAAATTGAATTATATAAGTTGTTTCGTGATTTTTTTTTTATTTTTTATAAAGATAAAAATTAAAATATTTAATTAAGTAGAAAATAAAAACAAAAAAAAATTCAAAATTCTATTGTTTTTAATAAAATTGTTTTAAAAACCAAAACATTTTCATTAAAAAAATCTAATTTGAAATTGAAGCCAAGCACGTTCAGAAAAATTAATTAATTGACTAATGAAGTTGTGCCACGTGTACCTGTACATTTCATGCCAACAATTTCGCAAGTTCATCCACTCCTAAGCTTCCTTGTGGTGAGCTGAAATTATATTCACCAAAATTTTTCTTCCTTTTTGTTTTAGAATCATTTTTCTTCTCGTTTCGTCCCTCCACTGAAACTGCAGCCTCTTCTTTGACTACCAATTCCTTGCTTGTTTGCTCCTCCTCCCTCTCATCGACTGCTACCTTCTTCCTTGGTTGGTGCCTAAACACGGGTGCCGGAGGAGCAGACTGAGAAAAAGCAATTGTCTGATGATAAACGATATCGGCATCCAACGAACGATCGTCTAAAACAATGGCACTGCCAGTTTCTATTGCTTGCTTCAGTAATCGAAGAACTCCATCCGTGACGTTACTTGGTTCCTTATTGAGAGTTTGTGAGGCTTCTGAAGCATACACCATAGTTTCAGAGTTCCCAGCAACAGATATGGCATCGTTTCTTGATTGTTCCATCGGTTCTGCTTCGTCGAAATCCGAGTATCCTAATTCAGTCTCACTCTCACCTCCAGACGTTGTGCACCAAGATTCAAAATCTTCACCGCATGTGTTAGTTGTGGATAGTCTTTGATCATCCTCCTCTGTAGCTTCCACATTGTCCTCTGCAGAGTCTTTGGCTATCGACATCGAATCATTTTTGCTGATCATCGTTGTAAATGAATCAACATCAGAAGTAACCAATTTCTTAGCATGCATAGGATCTAGCTCCTCATTTCCTCCTGTTGGGAGGAATGCAGAACCACAAGATGTTGAATCAAGGTGGCTCAGACCATCATCCTTAACCGACGCTTCTTGTTCTTCAACGGACAGGGCAACTCTAGGTGCCTCCGCTCCCTCCAGATTACTTCCTATTGACGGAAGGGACGATTTCCAATCTCGTCCTCTCCACATAAGAATGTGCTCACTTTCGAAAGAAATAAGAACACAAGGGACAAGATCCTATAGTTAAAAAGGGAATGACTCAGTAGACTGGGGAAGAGAGTTATTATTATTGTTATTTTGATCAAATGAAGAAAATATAAGAGGACCTTTAATTTAGCACCAATTTTTCTGAAGTCGCTCCCGTTCATCTCTTGACAATTAATCCTGACAAGTTCGCACTCCTCGAACGCCTCTTTGACGTGTTTTACAAGGTTAGAGTACACACCATTTTTCCCTGTAACATGTTACAAAAGAAACAGAAAGGTCAGTGAGCTAATGTATTTTTACACATGATGATCGAAGAACAACGAAAAATTCGGTACCTAGCTTGCATATCGGTATTAGTTTCCGTCCCTTCTTACGCATTTCGGTTGCTTCCTCCAGTGTTAGGCCATCAGGGGCCTGCTTAATTAGCCTGGGATACACAGGTGCAGCAGGTTTCCATAGCATGAGAGGGAAGCGAGGACGGGTCTTGTAGTTGTAATTTCTACCTCGATAAAGGTACAACGTCCCACCTCTACTATAGATGATTTTCCCTCCAGTTCTTTCCTATTGAAATTATGTAACAAGAAAACAAGTTAGAAGCATAAAAGCAATGCTACATTTTCATGTCCATAACTAATGAGAAGCATAAAGTGATGCATGCACATGTCTGCAAGGTCAATTATGCATTGTTTCAAAACATTCAATATAAAGCAAAAGATGCAAATATTAAAAAATCAAAATCCAATGTTCAGAAAGCAACTTCTGCCAAGAAATCACAATAATCATGTGGAAACTTAGAAGAACAATAATCCGGGACGAGTTATTTGATCATACAGTAATTATAGTTGAGAAGACATTCACTGATCCAGTAAACATGAGACAAACCATATACGAACTATTGTGTCGAGGTAGCTACACCTTCATCACATGCCATATATATATTTCCAATAGAAGTAATAGCTCATCGTTTTGTTACTAGAACAACAATCTAGATGCAACAATCACAATTTTCTGAAAGCTGATGGCATATTTGACAAAAACAAAGAAGTACGAGACATATATCGTAATAGAACAAAGGCAAGGATTTACAGTAGCAGATAGGAGGATTAGGCTCTAACTTTAACTCAAAAAGGAGCGAGACTATGAGCAATTGGCCAAAAGCAAGACGAAAGATATTGTAACCCCAGAAGCTTAAAAGACTCATAAGCACAACAGTACTAATAATTTACAGGTTAAGCTACCATTTTAGTCCCTATATTTAGGTTAACATGGTTTTAAAAGTTTCAATTTGATGGTTAGATCTCTGTAAACATCTTTGCCATTACTAGATGATAACAATCTTCTAATATGGTATATTTTTTATTAAAAATCAAGTTCTTGTAGCTGAACATTCTTTAGGACGGAGAGGACTAATTCTCTCTACACACCCAATAATGTATCACATAAGAAAATTGCTAACATCTAATGACAGAGACATTATAAGAGATTTAACCAAACTATAAGGACTAAATTTAAACCAAACACAAGTCACAGAAACAAAAATGATAACTTAATCTGATTTATATTTGTACTCAAACTTTTGGTGTAGTGTAATGAAATGACAGTAAGTAGTAATACGTCCCGCAACGTATGAAGAGGAATCAACCTCCAATTGCTGTTTGACATTGTCCATATCAACTGTACACACTCCTTTGCATTTTATCTTGCACACTCTACGCCGTTTCCAATGAGCATGTATGTTATCCAACATATTGTGCGTTAATCCATCTCTACCTAAAATCATTTGAAAGGAACAGTTTCAGTGCGTTAATCCATCTCTACCTAAAAACATTTTAATTTGGTAGGAAATTCAACACCTAATTTGTTCAGGTAGATATCTATTGATTAAGTAAATGTAAAAAATACATGCCTATAGCAATTGGTTAAAGAATTAATGGCCACTAAACTGTTTTTTTAGGTAAAGTTATAGGGACTAAAATTAGAATGATTAAAAGTTCAGGAACCAATTTGAAATAGGTAAGAAAGATCAATGAAAATTCAAGGATCAGATCAGTATTTAAACTATGATCTTAACAAACTCCTTCTGCACTAATCTAAATGCTTCATAGTGGCAATTTTCAATCATAACCAAAATAAATTTCTGAAATACTGCAAAAGATGGCTAGAAAATGCACACTAAACAGGAAATCTCTTTGTTGTTGAATTAAGAGAGATTTTTCATGAGTAATAATACCAATATTCAATTGCCTGTTGGTTTTGATGCACCCACGGACCAGCATCTTGATCTCCTCCTCTGTCAGCGGTTCGCCCAATATTTCTTCCCGCGACATCACATACTTCGGCCCCGATCCTGATAAGAATGGTCCAGGCGCCTGCACTGTCTTAACTCCCTTCTTATTTTTCGGCGGCAGCTGAAACGAGTCGAATTCCGGCAATTTCTTCTTGCTCGGCGGCAACGGAGCACGCCCCGTCCACGGTCGTGGCATCGTCGTCGGACCAAATGGCGCATACGGCGGCTCACGCAGCTTTATTGGCTTCAACTTCGGCGTTTCTGTGTAGCTATACTTGAACTCGAATGGAGCTCCATCGATTACGTAGGAAACTCCATCTTCACTTACGCTAACATTGGCTTCTACGCCTATAGGTCTGTCTTTGGGGGTGTTCAAGGTCTTTTTGGTCTTGGAAACTTGACGAAACGGAGGGGATGAACTGGAATTAGGGTTTTTGGAGTACTTGGATTTCCGACCAGGAATTGAAGGACTCGATGGAGACGAGGGAGTGCCGACTGACCTGAACGTTTCAGTCCCGCCTATTGCGGAGGTGGACGAGTCGGAATCGTGTAGGTTGGCGATTCTTGTGGCGGAATCGAAGCGGCGTTCACGGCGGATTTGATCCTCGATTTCCTGCTGAGACCGTCGGCGCTGCTCGAATCTCTCGGCGTTGGCATTGTTCCAGCGGGAAAATCGAATTTCGGTAGGAGAGGAACGGTGAGACGGAGCTGGATTAGGGTTGAATTGGGGAGCGAAGACGGGGAAGGGGAAGGGCAATTTGAGCGCCATAGCTGGAAATGAAGTGAAGGTGAGCGCGGGGCTGAAGCTCTGCTACGTTTCCCGGCAAGAGATCAACGCAAGCTAGCTAAAACGACGTCGCTAAACCCACGTACTTCTCCCATTTTCAATGTTTGTTTTTTTTTAGTATATTTTCAATGTTATTATGAATGGGGTTATTGGATTTATTATTATTATTATTATTTTGCAAAGGTTGGTAATTGAGCTCGTTCTAATAAATTTTGGGGGAAAAAAAACCATCAATGCAATAAATGTTTAATAGCTTATTATCTTTTAAAACTTATTTATTTTTTCATTTTTCTTTATTTTTATTTTTTTAGAAAATAAAACTCCATTAATTAAACAGAATCACGAGTTTGACTCGATGTGGGAGAAATTTGATTTACATTTATCTTTTTTAATTGTCAAACATATAGTCAACACAGTTGAATATTTTATAAGGTTAAATTGTAAATTTAATTTAAACAATTTAAAATATCTTTAAATTTTGAAATAAATATTAATTGATTTTAGGTAGGTGTGACAAACATAATAAAATCATAATGCATCAAATCTATCTTCTAAGTTGCCCCACTATATTTTCTCATATTATTTAATTATCATGTCATTTGTTTGATGTATTATACTAACATTCGTCAGCATCGTCAGCATGCATGTTCCATTATTATCATATTTGGATTAATTTTGGTGCATCCAAAATCAAAATTTTCATTTTCTAAAATGATTTGTGATATATTTAAAACTGTTTTTTTATTGATCCAAACAATTTTTGTCAATGTAAAAATCACTTTTATTTTAAAATATTAATATTTTACAATAACATGCCAGTGATTTTAGAAAACCACAAACCAAAAATTTTCCTCTTAATTATAAGTATAATGTTCCAATATTCACTCCATAATTACAATATTATATATTTCTCTTTTATTTTTTCAAGAATTGTTATATATATATACAACTTTTTTTTTTGAGTGGGTTATATATATATATATATATATATATATATATATATATATTTAAAGTATAGTTACAGAATTATTGCAAAAACTGTACATAAAAATAAAACACAAAAAAGAAAAAAGTAATTAAGCCAAAAATGTGCGTTTAAATTTTGTTGTTTTTTGAATAACCAAAGTAGTTGGATTTTGGATTTGACCAGAAGCTATGAATACGATAATGCTACACACTCCCACAAAATCAGCTGCATAAGCCATCTTCTCTGAGTCGAATATCTCCACATGTAGCCCCCACACGGCTCGCCACACTGAAGCACCGCAACAAGACACCGCACCACTCTCGATTCTTGAACATTTCTGTTCTGTTCGGATCAATCAAAACAAAAATCTGGGATTTTCAATTACTGAAAATCAAGCACACCCATCTCTGTAATTTGCAGTTTCGTCCAAAAGATTTGGAAAATTATGCGAATTGCACATGCCCACGAGCCATTGGCGCGCCTTGCCTTCGATGCGACGTTTTGTGGGGCCAACGATGATTCGAAATTAAAGCTACCGGATAAAGATCATCCAAAATGCTTATTGCTTCATTACTTCCACATGACTCCTCCATTTCTAATCGGTTAGTTTTCGATTTTCTTCACTTTTTTCAGTCCCAATGCTCTTTTTTTTCTTTACCCTTTGCGTGTGCTTTCGATTTCTGTTCATTCGCCGAAATGCAGGTCTCTCCCTCTCTCTTTTTAAGTGTTGGAACTTGGAATCGGTTTCGCTTCCGAAGAATGATCTGATTTCATTCTCTGTTTGATCGTCCTCCAGAATCGCTTATTATGTAAGTCGCTGGCCTTCTCAATCCTTGTGTTTTTGTTTCTGATTCTCAAATACGCAAGTGAAGCTCTGAGGTTTTGAATCTTTTGATTGGTTTGTTTGTACGCACCCGAAATTTTTTGTTGGCTTTTGAGTTTTGAATGTTTTTTTTTTTCCAGATTTTTTACTTTTTCTTTGCACTTCGATGTTCTTGTTTTCACGAAGGATCTTCAGTTCTGGACAGTGTTGTGCCTGCTATTGTTTTCCATTTGGTTTACGTTTACCTTCTAGAACGGGATTGATGTCTGAGCTGAAGTTTTTCTATGAATTTGGTAGTCTCTTTATTCACCAGTTACTTAGTCTCAATGTTCAAATAAATTTAGAGTTCTCAAATTTATGGAAAATGTCGTTGTCAATAGACTTCTACTTAAAAATTCTTATTATTGGCATTTATGTTCACATCAGCGGTATCTTGCTGATATGTTCTATAGTTCATCCATACTTCTAAGATATAATGGAGATGAATATATTGATTATTGATCAATCCGTGGTGTCGATATAGAACCCTTCACTTTATGGAAATATGGACGTCTGAAATATATAATTCTAACTCTCATCTTTATGGTACATAACCTCAGAAACTGAAGATTGGATGGGAAATGTACGAACCCAGAACGAATTGTATGAGATTGCTTCCACGGTTAGTGTTATTTTGCATTTCAGTTCCGAGTTTGTAGCACGCGCATTCTTCTCGATTAGCAAATGATTATTATAGCATCTCAATTCCATGAAGAAGCTTGGCCTTCCAGATCACATATTGCTATGCATCTCAGGCACATGATGATACTCTTCAAATCTTCGGTATCATATCACCAATTGATGAGATTCTTACCCATCTCTTGGCATTGACTAGTTACATAACTCGCGGATTTGTCCAATTTATCGGTGAGGTTTTTTAGCGTACTTCTCATAATCGTTTTGGTAAAGGTGGATTACATTTCAGATGTTATGCTTTTATCATTTAAGTTTTTGGATCATCTGATATGATATCCATATATTGAGGATATACTAACTGTTTGCGGCTTGCGGTTGATGCTTGTGGCAGAGGATCTCGTAGCCAGAGATGTCAACAAATTTCTTATCGACTCTGTGGTCATTCCATTGGGACTTTGTTTGAGTTCTTCTGGTCAAAGTGGACAGAGGTCTGTTTCGGAAGGTTCGTCGTTGTCCATACCCGACATCCCCGGTGCCTCAGATTCGAACAACGGTGTGTTTGTAGATAGGAGATCAGATGTAGAGACCATTTACAGTTACCAGGTTGCATCTCCCATTTTTCAAGGGTAATTAACATATTCTTCCTGTAGTTCTTGATTGGTTATACTGAGCAAGAATGTCCCGAAAGCCAAATCGAAGTGAAGCTATTGTTTTAATTAGCTATTGTTGTCAAACTCAATCTTAGAAGTTATAAAGTCTTGATTGACATCATATTGGTCCTCTTCTGCGTCCTGTCATTTTGTGGAACCAACTTCTTTAGTATATCTGTTCATTTCTTTGAACTTCTTGTTCAGACATGTTCGAACCCGAATCCTCTAAAGCATTAGTTGGCACGAGATGAAGAATATTTATTTTCCCGCCACGTTTTTCTGCACTGTTTCTTATCTATTTTTTCTTGGTGTAGGTTGATGCTCCCAATATACAGTTTACAGTTTATCCAAGAATTAGCATTATGTTCCTTGAGGCATTGTTTCTCCTGCATTCAATGCATCGAGTTCCGCCTCCACAAGTAAGAAAAGGTTGCCTCTGTACTCTCATTGATCTTCCCATTTTAAAAACTGACTGATTTTTTATCCGCTACAGTATTATATCTAGAATAATAAAAACCTTGCTCGGTTCAGCGAACGATATCGGATGGCTGCAAAGTACTCCCGGCATGCCTCCTGTGGTTGATGGAACAGCAAGATTCTTGGAATTGCTCTCGGAAATAAGGTTATGATCCACTTAGTTTGGTTGATAAATTCTCTAATTATCTTGTTAGTTGTTGGGATTATTGGTTATAAACATGTAAGTTGTAGCCGTTTATATTTAGTAGCAATGATTAACAAGTTATGGTCATATCGTAGTTTGATCTCTTTCCGTTTTCAAGATTTTTCAATTTCGAATGTTTATTTCATCGATCTGTGTCTTACTACCGACTCCACTGATTTCGATAATTCAGGAACGGAGAGCACAAACTACCCAACTCATTTGTTTATTTATTAGTCCCAGGTATAGGAAATATCTCATTTGTTTTGGTCATTTTGAAGTATTCCTTTCACCATTTTCTGTTCATCTTGGGATTGTTTAGCCACAACATTGTAATGGAAATTTTGACTTCCTTAGGTCTCTTTAGCAATCATGGTCCCTTGTATTTTGTGGGCACCAAGAAATTCTTTTCAAAGATGGGTCTTACTTGCCATATTGCAAAAATTCATAGTGAGGTAATAGATCATCTCCTGCAATGAAAAACAGTCGCATCCTCGCTCTTTCATCGTCTTTTCCCGTTCCTTTTCCCAGGATGATTGAGGGTAGGACTCAGCAAAGTTATACCAGTTTCTTACTCCAAATATAGTTTTGTTTGAACTCCTTTTTCGTTCTTGAAGGTATCAGTAGAACATAATGCCTGGGAGTTAAAAGAATACGTCGAGGAGCTCTACTGGGGCTCGGGCAAGCGAGTGATGCTGCTCGGGCATAGCAAGGGCGGGGTTGATGCTGCTGCTGCATTATCAATCTACTGCAATGAGTTGAAAGGCAAAGTTGCTGGCTTGGCTCTGGTACAAAGTCCTTACGGCGGAACCCCTTTGGCTTCAGATATCCTTCGCAACGGGCAGGTTGCTGACAAAGAGATGAGGAGGATCATGGAGCTCGTAATGTGCAAGATTATCAAGGTTGCGACATATATTATTTTTTCCTGACATTTTCCATTGTTTCTTTATTCGGGATAACTATATCGGTCTGTTTCCATTGTTTCTTTATTCGGGATAACTATATCGGTCCGTTTCCATTGTTTCTGTATTCGGGATAACGATGAGACAGAGAATAGCATGGCAGAGGAGTTTGGGTACTTTTTTACTTGGCTATACATGTTTGAAACTTGTGATAGATATGAACTTATTTGCAGCTTCAGAAATGCAGTGTTGTTTTTTCTATGGATTCTGATTTATCTTCTGTAGGGTGACATTCGGGCATTGGAGGATCTGACGTATGAGAAGCGAAAGGAGTTCGTTACGAGTCACAAGCTCCCAGAGAACATACCAATACTCTCCTTCCACTCGGAAGTACGAGTGGCACCGGGAGTTCTTGCTACAATGACTCAAATAGCTCACGCCGAGCTACCATGGCTACCTCTTCCAAGATCTTGGACAGAATCCGATACGGTGGTGGAGGGTGGGCGGCATGTTCCAGTGGTGATTCCCATTTCTGCTGTCATGGCATTGTGTGCTCTGCATTTGCAGCTTCGGTATGGAGAGAAGAGCGATGGTCTGGTGACATGCCGGGATGCTGAAGTTCCTGGCTCAGTCGTCGTGAGACCGAAACAGAAGCTCGATCACGCGTGGATGGTTTACTCTTCCCGGAGGAAGAATTCAGGTGATCCTGATGCTTCTGAGATGTGCGAGGCAATTTTGACATTGCTTGTGGAGCTTGGATTGAGAGTGAAAGAAGGAAAACAATAGGTGGTGGCTTTCTTGTAATTCTATCTAAAGATAGATCCAAATTTGTCCATTGCAAAATCTAGTGAAATTTTCTTTTGCAAAAGGAAGTTGAATATGATCGTATTGGATTTCATCATAAATCAATCGTTGCTTGATTTTATGGTTGAACATGTAGTTTTGTTGTTTATTAAAAGATGATAACACTGGCGATAGCTTCAAACTTACTTGTAAATTTTCATTTTTGAAGAGAATGTAAATATCAAATGCTTACTTACATGTAAATATCAAATGTAAATATCAAAGGATGTAAAACAAAATACTTTTAAGTCTAAAGGTTTTTTTTTGGTTAATTTAATGATACAATAAAAACGAAAACTAAAACAACATTAAAACACATGCGTGAACCAACATTCCGACTTGATTTGACTCTTTTTTTTTTCCTTTTTTTTCTTATAGTATAACGGGTGGAAGATCGGACTCACAATCTTTTAATTAGAGATATATGCCAACTATCGCTATGCTCACTTAACGACGGAAAGAAACCCAACAAAAATTATAAAGAAATTTATAAGTCATAGTTGAAAGCTTAGAAACCAGTATTAGTAAAAATAAAAGTTTATGATCCAATCAAAATGACATTTAAAACTTAAATTTATTTTATAACTATTATTATTTTTTATTTACTTCTATTTTATAACTATCACTATAAAACAACAAACATTTTTATATAACATATATGTGCGTGTGTTAGTTGCACATTTCATAGCAAAGAAATTCATAGGATATTATTTTCTACGTGCCATCCTGGTTGAAGTCATAAATTCTTTCGAATTTATTTTGACTTTCTGAAACACTAGACTCACTTATAAATAATGTAAATATGATACGAGCATAGCTCTACTTCAATAAGAATATTTTCGTTCACTTCCAAGCAAGGGCAATGTTACTCATCTCTTTCAAAGTTTTTAATTTTTACTTTGTCATACTACTAAAAAAGGTCATGCACAACATTTGTTGGATATGTTGCTTTTTTATAAATGTTATCTCTCTCGTTTTGGAAGAAACCCCTGAACTTACATCCATTCCCAAATTGTTAGTCCATGTAACATTTATACACCATGAAAAAAAAAAATCTACTACTATTTATTGCTAGGATTTTTCTTTCGTAAATAAAGTTTTAATGATAAAGACCAATGAAGATGAGTAATATCCATATTATATAGTACCGGAATTTTATTTATTTATTTATTTTTTGGTAAAATATGAAACACGTTACCTTTTATCCGCTACACGACGTACTAAATACTTTTTGATGGTGGAACCATATGTACAAGAGATTATCGTAACGGCCAAATCAGTTTGATCTCTATGGGGCCCACCGCCACCGAGAACGTGCTGCAATTGGTTGAAGTTGAAGAAAGGAAGACGACAAAGACTCCCGTCTGAAGAATCTATGTGGTCGTCACGAAAATGGGCCCCTCTTGGATAGGGCCCATGATAATTCTTTGTTGTAAAGCCCAACGTCGCTATTATTTCGAGAGTCCAAAATATTAAATAGTGGTAGGCCCATGGCCCCAGCCCATAAAACCATTCATGCACCGAAATATGACTCTATCAAAATTACCATAACATGACAATTCACGTAAAGGAACTACATCATAATTTCCACACCCATAGAAATAACATTTTTTTCCCTAGAAAAACACCCAATGACAATGCAGTAAAATTTTCACCGACACATTGGTAATTTTGAACCAACTTACTCGTAATTCGTAAATCAAGATAGTCGATATTTTTTTAGGCTGGAAAATTGTAAGTGTGGAGATCAAACAATTACCTGTAAAAAATTAAATAAAGTATTAAAATATTTGAGAAATATTAGAAATCTCATTAATGTATTGAAACTTTGATGGAAAAAAAAGATTTGAATATAACATTCAGTTAATCAATTTTATTTATTTATGACTCCCTCACATATATGAGTAAGACAATGCCTTATTAATTAAAAAAAAATACCAGTCAATTATAAGATTGTGCGTATAATAAATTTCTTGTTATTATTTTCTATGAGAACTCGTTTTCTAATTCATCTCATTCATCAATATGATTTCTCTCCTTTATGTCATTTTTACATCATTATCAAACGGTGTTTTTACCTTGTTAAAATCGTTGTAAATATTTTATTGATTAAGTCAAATAAAATATCTACAAATGTGCTCTTCATATTTATTTCTTTATACTTTTATTTACATCATTGTTTTTAAGAACATATCTCTAAAACTTTTATCAAAAGAAAGAAAAACATATCTCTAAATTGAAAATCTCGAATCTGAATCTTTGTTGGCAATGATGACATCTTAACCTGTATAGAGTCAAAATGAAGACAAATTTCATCCGCATAAAGAAAAATTACTTTTTTATTAGGATGATTAAATATATGCTAATTGAATAATGTAAAAGATAGTTCCATTAAAAAAAATATATATATATATATAATAAAATAATGTAAAAGATAATAATGCAAATAAAAATATATTACACCTCGATTATAACAATAGAGAGAGAGATTGATCTAAATGGAGAATACTTTTTTTTTTCTTTTTTTTTTAAATATAAAGTTTATCAAATAAAAATATAGATCCATAAGTAAAAAAGAAAAAAGAGAGAGAAATATATTATACGTCCTTAAGAAAAATAAAGAAAATAATTTAATTAAACCGAGATCTTTTCGTCGACAACTTTTTAGCATATGTTCAAAAAACAAAAAGAATTTTTTCGCATGTGTGGATTTATTAATTCTCTTTCTAGAACTAGCTATATTTTTTATGCCTGGACTAGACATTAGATGAAAAGACAAAAATGCCCAAGTAAGGAATTATGATAGGAAAGCGATATTCAAAAATATGTTCAACTGTTAAACAATAAACTGCTTGATTAAGAGGGACAAATTTTGATTATATTTCAAAAGAATAAAAAACTGCTTGATTAAGAAAGATCAAAAAAGTTTTATATAAAAAAAGAAAGAAAGAAAGATAAAAAATTTGGCAAATTTAAAATTTAATTATCCTTTTTTATAAGAGAAACAAGCACCGATTTCCTTGTTGAAATTAAAGGGAACGTTGTAATGTTTTTCATTGCATTATTTAATCAAAATGGTTTTTTTTAACAATATATCATGATTCTTCGATCATTGAATGGTCTCCAAGGGGGAAAAAAAATCTTATGAAAAAATTTTGATTTTGTAAAATTTATGTTAGAGGCTTAAATTTAGTTTACTTGAAGGGCTAAATTTGTCAAATTCACACAAATCTAAAAAGGATAGACAAAAAAAAAGAGTTTTTTTTTATAGCAGATATTGATTATGAAACTTTCTTTTCATAGAAAAGATATCTTAATGCATTCAATATATATTTATATATTTTGTTAATTCTCGAGATCTCAAGGATTTAAGTTGGATAGTCCGATTAACCTATAAAATAATCAAGGAAGTTGTCAACCTCACGGTCGCCCTTTGATTTCACTCCTAAGGGGGTTGGTTGGCCTAAAGTGGTTGACTTTAACTAGTAAGCCCGAGTTAACAAGTGAGCCCCACAAGGTTCGACCTATAAACTTGATTGATGGTGCGTAGTACACACAGCTCGACTTTTTGGTTGGCCTAGGTTTTATGCTCAAAACTCGGCCTTTTGAATAGTTTCTAAGCTCTAAGTTGGTTTATTGGACTTTTCTATAGTTCATTCCTAATGATAAAGCTGGTCGAAAATGATTTTTTTTTTATAAATGTATTGGTAACTCGAAATAAATGAAACATTTCATTGGGATCTACAAAACTAACCAAATAAATAACTCAATATAATTGTAGAAGTCCTGCCTGTCAAATTAAAAAGAAATTACACATGCAATACTATTTTTATAAAACGTATATTAGAAAATCATTATTTGTAAGAATTCAATATATTATTATGTTAAAAAGTTTATTTAACAATTTAAAGTAGAGTGACACGTGTATTTTTTCTTGTAGATATTTATATTTGTAACATTGGTTAAAAATAGCATATAAAAATTTAGAAAAATATTAGATGGTCCACGAATTAAATATGGGAAAGGGTGTGGGTCCAACATTGCATCAACCACTTCTCCAAATATTCATTTTCCAATCACCATCCACATTAATATCTTCAAACAATAATTGTCACAAGTTAATTTCCTACTTTCTTTTTCCAACTTTCTTTCAAACCCACGTATTAAAAAGAATTGACATTTTACATTAAATTCAATAATAGCAAAACGACAAATTTCAATACGAAAATATAAATAGTAGACACACATATATATAGAGAAAAAAATTCACTCTAGAAAATTACGGAGTAGTTTTTAATAACTTAAATAAAATATTTGAAATTTGAAAAATTAAAGTTAAACATCTGAAGATAATTTACTATCAACTATTTAGAGACAGTTTGATATATTTTAATTCTTTGAGTTCAATCGGTCCAAATCAAAATGTGAATCCCTTACCTATCTATTTACTCAATTATTTTTAAATATTGAATTAAATGTGTAACTCAACATCAATAATGGTTATATTATGAAAAATATAATATAAATCACCTTAAGAAAATAAACAGGTAGGAGCAGAGTAAGTAAAGAAGGAGGTGTCCTCCCTTAACTTAATACAAAAGGCATATATATATATATATATATAACAATATTTTTATTTATTAGAAAAAGAAATAGAAAACAATAAAAAGAAACGTACCGAACGAGTGTTAGCTATCTTTTCAGACGGACGAACTAATTTAATCTCTAACTACCCAAATAGATTTAAGCATTATTTTTTATTTTTTATATTTTACAAATCTTTCTTTATCCAGACATTAATTAATTGTAGTTTATCACGTTTGTCACTTTGCCTCCAAAAGTTGTTGCATGCCAATTAAGTACTTAACGAACATTTTTGCCAAGTAATCTCATGTATTAAATATACCTAATTAAGTTCGTTTAAAAGAATATATATATATATACCTAATTAAATAAATGCGTTCAAATTTTCAACTCTCAAACTTATATGAATTATGAATGACTTATCATACATACAAATTTATTTATTTTAAAATTTAAAATCCTTTGTCATGAAATCGGTCTCCCTACTATTTTTATAATGATTTTTGTTTGGACCTACCTAAGTGGCGTACTTTTCTATAATAGACATATAACTATTATAGTGGCCAAAATGATAACATTAATTCATATGTAATATTTTGTGAAAACAAATATTCACGTATAATATATATGCACACACATATATTTTGAGGAAATTTCCTTTTACGAAATTTGTTATTATATATTTCGGCATTTGTATATTTTCTTCGAATATTTTCACAATTTTATGAGGTTAAAGATTGGATTTTATATACATTAATATCGGACTTTTGAATAATAGAAATAATATTAATGGAAATATTGACATATCAACAAAATTTTGTTCTCCCTATATAGTTGGTTGTAGGAATAGAGATGGAATAATTAATGTTTGGTTTATATAAAAATCAACCACAAATATTTTAATTCTTTCGACCGGAAACATAGGCCGACTGCTGAGCCCACTCTGGCTCAGCCGCACCACCCGGGGTGCGAGCCACCCGAGAAGCAAGCTATTACAGCGAGCGGCTGGAGCTGTAGGGAGCCGAGGAGCAAAGCAGTAGATAAGATCGAAGAAGGGGCCAGGCTCCCGGTGGAGCAGAGGAGACGGTTAGGATAACGAACTTGAAACGCGGAGCCCGAGCGGCCGGCGAGCGAGTGGTTAGTGGCCAATAGCGCCCTAGTTGATGGCATTCCTCTCCGCGGCTGGCACTCGAGGAACCACGGGGCACTCCATACGGAGCAAGCAAGTCTTGGGGATGAGACGCCCGCGCAAGGACCTCAATTCTCATTAGGAGGTCGAACCAAGGACCTTTCCGTGATAGAAAATATAATTAGACCCTGAAATTTTGATAATCTTTATTAAGTTTGGGCTGATGCTAATTATTAAGATAGTTGACTTTCTCTATCTCTCAGATGATATTTGAAGTTGTAATGCTGTGTAGATGTGTTTTTCGATTCTACTTAAAAAAACTTTATACCAATATAAGGGACGGTTCTTAATATATATATATATAAATTTACTATATTATCTACTTGATGTGCAACTTTAAACAAATTTCTATTAATTGAATAGAGACAATATAACTATTAGTTTATTCAACATTGAGCAACATTTATGAGTAATAATAACAAATAATATATCTATAAATGTGTTGTTTGTTTTTAGAGACATTAATTTCTAACTACTTGTTTTGTATTACTTATTTATTGTTGAAGTAAAAATAAACTACAAAACTAGTATATTACATTTTCAGTCATCCACCGTCAAATTTACAAATAGAGAAGGAAAAAAATAAATAATAATTACAACTGTGATATTTTAAAATGCACAAAATATGTTATTTTTGTAAAAATTTCATATCATTTATATGAATTACCCTTCTCTTAATTAATACACTGTAATATCTCTATGCAACGTATTCTGAAATTAAAAACAAAAAAGAAAAAGAAAAGAAAAACTTTGTACATTGGTTAAAACTTAAAACAATCATATTAATTTGGTCAACATCATTAATTTAAAATATTGACCAAAAAAAAAAGGAAAAGGGAAAATTGGAGTTGGGCCGGGCCCACAGTCCATCGTACGCTGGTGGCAGAGTTCGGAAGCCAACTTCATTAAGAAGATTTATAAATTGGCTAACAAACGCTTTCAACGTAGCTGTCTATGAATTGAGTATAGATTTATCATTTTCATTCTTCTGTTTTAAGATATATTTAGTGGGGTACGAGAGAAAGATAATTTTTCCTTACAGAAGTATTTTCATGCCCAATTTACATATTTTTTATTCGATTAAATTTCTAAAAGTTTTAAATCTAATAAATATGACGAAAATATGAGTTAAGAATTAACAAAATAATGACATGAAAGATGAATATATGTGTAATTTTTGATATCAATATATCAAGGTAAAAAAATAAATATCCCTATAGAATTATTTGTTCAAGTTGACAAAATGGACGTATAATATATCATTTATTTGTCAACAACGAGAATACTTAAACATATTTAATAACCATAGAAAAGAAGAAGTGGAATAAAATAAATCTAAAAGATAAAAGTTCTGTTAAAATTTTTGAACAATTAAATCGTACCAATTAGACACGAGAATAAAATGATTCATGACATTTTCAATTAACGACCTCTTGGGTGTGAAACTTATTAGAGACTAGAAGTTAAATAGAGTAAATTCAAAAGACTAAACTTAAAATGTTTTGGATTTTTTTTAGAAACTATAATAAATAAATTTGTATTTATATAAATATATTTTTTAAATATCACAAAACTTTTTGATTGGTGTAATATAATTGTATAAATTTACCAGTTATGCTATTTTTGTAAAATTCAAACCTAACCTATATATAAAAATACATATTAATTTTCTCCTATTTTTGTTCTTTTTTTATCCATTAGTTAATGATTTGTTTTTGTTTTCACAATAAAAACATAAGCCGTGTCTATCACCCCAAATTCAAGTGTGACCACAAAAATGTATCCATTGTTTGTTTGTAGTAGTACAAATAAGCTTTTCAATCGTACAATGTGCAAGGAAACTAGGAAAGTACCTTGCACGTTTGCCTTTCAGCAAATTAGAAAAATGATAAAACTTAGAAAAGTTATATATGTATATATAGATGCTTTTCCAAATAAACATATTTATAACTTCATAAAATTTTAATTGAAAAGAAAAATATTGGGTTCCAATCCTATTTTATTCATCAAATATATAAGATTATTCTATTTGTTGATCTCTATGCTTACAAAATTATTTCACTTTAGTCCCTAAAATTTTAAAATTTTCTATTTTAGTTCTCGTTGTTTTGTTGCTTATGGTTCAACCTATGGATACTGTGGCTTTGAATGTGGGTGTTGATATTTTGACGCGAAGATGTATTGGAGCTAGTTAAACTAAGGAGAGTATTGGCTGGATGAATATTATTGTGACATATATACATATATATGGATAACTAGGAGTTCAAGTTTTACTTCTCTATATCTAAGGACACCTACACTCGTCCCAAGACTTGAACCCATGAGATATCAAGAGCTTATTCACTGTAAAGTTCGAACTTGAAATCTCAAAATTGATATGACAAAGAAACTTGGACTAGACATTGGGGACAATATTATGTGATATAATAATAGCAATGATAAATTTTTGTTTTTTTAAATTTCGGGATCAAAATATTTATTTTGTTATAATTTAAAAATTCAAATAAATATTTTGAAAGTTTAACAACATAATTGAAAAAATAATTAAAGTTCAAGGGTCCAAATATGATTTGAAAAAAAACAAACAAATATCTAGATGAATGATATAACAAGAACTTAGGTTCAAATTCTAATTTGTTAGAGTATGGAAGTAGTGTGTTTAATTTTGTTTTTAAAAGTAAAAAAATAGTTTTATTGATGCAAAAATTTCTTTAGTTGGATAATTTTATAAATTAAAAAACAAAACAGAAATAATATTCTGTTGTCTTATGTGCTTTCGAAGTTAACCATCATTAATTTAATTGTAATTTTTTTTTCAAAATAATTTAATTTTCTTTTTAAGTAAATCCTATTAATAACGCGAGCCGTTAATAATATTTTGAAATATTCTATTCTGATTTTAAATTTTATTCTCTATTTCCAAATTTATAAACGTGCTGATGAATAGAATTAGACAATTATAAAAAATTTCACAAACTAAAGTAAAATATCTAAAAGTGTAATCACCATGTATAGTTAAATAGTGAACTACAACTGATTCATTATTCTCTTGTAATTCACAATATTCTAATTCATTTAAGAGTAACTTGATTTGGTAGAGAAATGTAATTATATTTTAAGCGAAAAAGATATTACAAAGAATACCCAAAAAAGGTAAAAGGGAATTTTAGGTTTTGGAGGGATTGGAGAGAATGTAAAAAGTTTTGGTTATGATGAGGGATATGCAAAGAGACAAAAGGATAGGTGAAATTGCAAATGAACTATTTATTAAAGGTAGCCTTCAATTGTGTGGTTCTCATAGAAAGGAAAAAGGAAAGGCTTGGGAAAGTTTTCATCAATGCTAGCCAACCCATTTCAAGATATATATTTTTCCCCCTCTCGATATCATAGGGAAATTTTTTTTTTTTAATTTCCCTTTATTTTTATCAAGAAAAATTTTGTGATACCCCTTTTCTTTAATTTTTATTTTATAATTATATGATTCGACTGCTAGAAAATCAAGAGAGCTGGACTTAGAGAGTGCAAACACGAACGGTACAAAGAAATAAAACAACTTCGACGCTTAAGTTAGTAGAATTTGAGGTGTTCTCAAGACAAGTAATAAAATTTGTGTACATGCATGCTATTGAGATTGTTCTTGTATTTAATAGCAGTGAAATGTAGGATCCGTTTAGTGGTTATCAGCCACGATCAAGAGAATCAATGGTCCGAGTTCTGCAATTGTGGACAAACGATTGAGAATTGTTTACTTATTGTCTCCTCACCTTGACATAAGTACAAGATATTATTTTTCGGACCTTTAACAACCTATTTTTTCTCGCCACATGAAAGGGAGTGGTTTCATATCACTCGATATTATATTTTACTTTTATAATTCAAATGGTTTTAATTCGATGTTTTATGGGATTTTTTTAATTTCCCTTTATTTTTATCCAGAAATGGTGCGATCCCCAGCTTTTTATTTAATTATCTTTAATTATTATAATTGAGATTATCTTAATTTTTTATGTTTTATTTGAAAAGGATATCATGGGAAAATTTTTAAATTTCTCTTTACTTTTATTAGTTTTATAATCATCTTTTAAACTTTATAATTTAAATAGTCTTAATTTGATGTTTCATTCGAAAAAGATACACGAGAATATATCAAATTTTGTATGTTCCGTAAGATTATACATATTTCTTTTCTATTCTTTTGCTTTTTGTTTTTTCAATAAGGCTGTGTGTTTTTCCCTAAATATTACGAGTTTGTTTAAAGAACAATTTTTTATGCTTCTTTATTAACAATTTTATTTAACTAATATATGGACCAAAATAATATTTTAACTTATATTATATAATAAAAAGAGATTCGGTTCATATGCACCTAAATTTTTTAGGAATATATATTAATAATGGCTAATTTTGTTACATAACACTATATAGAATAATTATGAAACTGCATCCTCTAACTTTGACCTACCATAGACACCATCTCTATTAATAGATACCTCAATATTAGGTCCAAATTAGCAGAAATAGGAACTAAGAA
The DNA here is from genome assembly GCF_013281855.1 of Momordica charantia. Lineage (NCBI taxonomy): Eukaryota > Viridiplantae > Streptophyta > Magnoliopsida > Cucurbitales > Cucurbitaceae > Momordica > Momordica charantia. The sequence continues at coordinate 34,639,926 of NW_028275166.1, forward strand.
ATTTGTGGTAGTTTTTAAGAAAATTTTAACTTCAAATCTTTGTTCACAAAAAATATAATACATAAATAAATCAATTTTAGATTATTTTTATGTTAATTAAAAATACATAAATTCATTATTGTTTATGAAAATTTTATACATTTTTTAACTGAAAAAGTAGTTCCTAAAAATGCAGTTCTACGGAAAGAAAGGTTCAAGGCCGTGCCGATTTTAGTTTTTTGTTTTTAGATTTTGAAAGTTATATTTGTTTAATTATTAATAATAATTTTTACTTGTTTAACAGAAATTTTAAACATTTGTCAACTTTTAAAAATACAAAATACAAAATACAAAATTGTTGTTAGAACTATTCCAATGTCATATTATTATAACATGATTTTCTCCCATTAAAAAATTCTTAATTTTGTCCAAACTAGTATATAGTAATTGGCATATACTTCCCATTAAAAGGTTGTGGGGTCGATTCCCACCTCACATATTGCACTAAAAAAAATCTAAATTTTAATTTAATTATAACCATTTTTTTTTAAGAATCTAAGTCTAACCACTTATATTAGTACTATTTAGTACTATTAATGATATTAAGAACATGATTAGGTTAGGTTGGAGATGCATTATTGTGTATCTCTATCTACTTTCCATTTTTTTTTTTGAATTTGAATTGAAATATCAAATATAATCTCTTGATGAAAAGAGTTGAAGTTTTCATTTCAGGTTAATTTTTACATCTTGATAAAATATATAAACTATTGATAAATGTAAAAAAAAAAAAGGCAAAAATTAAGGGAAAAAAAGCTACATGTATTTGCAACTAAATATAAGATTATAAAATTATATAAACTATTATTGATAATGTTTAAAAAAAAAGCTACAATGAAATATGAATTATGTATTAAAATTTTATAAATATATAGTATTTCAAAAATAATTATAAACATAATATTTATAAGAAAAATCATTTCTTTGAACATTTATAAGAAAAATCATTAATTATTAACAAACGTTATTATCAACATGTTCGTATCAATTTCATTGAAATTTTCTAATTTTGCCTCTATAATATAGTTTATTAATCTTTGTGATCTTTGCCACCAAATAAGTAGTAACTAATTTTTTAATAATGGGGTAGGAAGATTTGAATCTCAAATCGGAGAATGAGTATTTATATTCATTTGCTAAGTTACTTATATTTAGTCTCTAAATTTTCAAGTGTCTCCTAGATTTGTGAATTTTAAAAAGCATTTAATTAATAAGTCTCTTAACCTTTAACTTTATGTAATAAGTCCATGAACATCTAATAGGTTATTGATTTTTCCTTTTTATTCATAGGACTTAATTATTAGACATTTTCTTTAAATTTATATATCTTATATATATTAGTATTAAAATTGAATTTGGTGTCTAATACACCCCTAACTTTTTTATTTTGTGTATAATTAGTGAATGAATTCTAAAAAATCTAATAAATTAGAGACTTTGTTAAACATAAAATTGAAAGTTTCCTAACTTATCATACACAAAATTGGAGCCCTATATTGTGTATTGCTCAGTTCAGACAATTATCAAAAATAAAAAAAAAACCACAAAATTAAAAGTTTAAACGTAAAAGTAAACATGGTGGACTTATGTAACATTTTTTGGACCCATTAAACACAAAAACCTTAAATTTGACTTCTTTTTTTAGCACAATTAAGTGTATAAACCCTATTATAATCAGAGATATACTTTTGTACTGCTCACGAATATCAATAGTTATCTTTTACCGACAAAAATATAAGTATTTCAATACGGAGTTCGTACAAAAATGAGTGTTAGATCGTTAAACTCCTCAGTATTATTACTACACGAGGATGTTTTTTCCTTCTTTGAGGGAGAGAGGGGGGATTTTTTTTTTTTTAAGCAATTAAATTTTGTAGAGTTATTTTACCCATCTGTGTTAACTTGGTTACAGTCAGCACGGCACTCATAATTCCTCCTCCTTACTTTACTACAGTCAGCTCATTTTATGCTCAATCTAGCCCTACACTTTGTACCCTCTCTCTCTTTCTCTCCCCTTCCCCGTCGACACTTTCTCTCTCCAATGTGTGTTGATTACGTGTCAGAATTATACAGACCATGCAAAGTGCTACGGCCATGGAAGTTGTTTAAAACCCCCCATTTCCCTTTTTCCCCTTTCTCAACTCAGTTTCCTAATTCTCCCTTCCCAATTTAATCACTATTTTTCTTTTTCTTTTCTTATTTTTGTTTTTGTATTATTCTGATCCTCACATTTCATTTCACACAATGCCCGACAACGACTCCCTCTCCGCTTCCTCCTCTCCGGCCACCCACGGCAGCGCCCGCTCCAAGAAGCGGGGCCGCGAACCGATGGCGGCGAACAGCCGCCACCCGGTGTACCGTGGGGTCCGAATGCGGGCGTGGGGAAAATGGGTTTCCGAGATTCGCGAGCCGAAGAAAAAGAGCCGGATCTGGCTCGGCACCTTCGCCACCCCCGAAATGGCGGCGCGTGCGCATGACGTGGCAGCACTCACCATCAAAGGCAACTCCGCCATCCTCAACTTCCCGGAGCTCGCCGCCTCCTTCCCCCGCCCCGCCTCCTCCTCCCCACGCGACGTCCAGTCCGCCGCCGCCAAGGCCGCCTCCATGGATCACCCGCCGCCGACCTCCGAGCCCGACGAGTACTCCACGCCGGACGAACTCAGCCAAATCGTCGAGCTCCCGAGTCTGGGAACGAGTTACGAGGACTCGCCCGAGTCGGTGACGGAGTTCGTGTGCTCCGAGTCGTCGGACGAGTGGCTGTATAGTTACCAGCCGTGGTATCACAATCGCACCGCTAAAGAAGAAGAAGAAGAAGAAATTAGTTACGGATATTTTTGGGATCAAATGGGAATGCCGGAAAATGAGTGTGTGATTCCCGCTGCCTTTCATCCTTTCTCGTGGTAACATTAATTGACCTCTCAGACAAGTTGGTTGTGAATTTCTTGTGTGATCTCTCGATTTTTTTTATTAGGTATAATTTATATTAAATGTGAAGTCCTTTTACAATTTTTTTAAAGGGCTAAAGATTAAAATTAGGGGTCTTGTCTAAATGGGTGTTTTCTTCCTTGTGTTTCTTTATTCATTTCCTCTCTCTCTCTCTCTCTCCGTTTCATTAACTTTTTATCTTTTTTGTTTTCTTAAATCAAAATACTCATAAAATTAAATCCTACTTTCTTGTTATTATTTTACTGTTGTTATATAATTAAACAAAAGATTAAAAAATGGCAGAATTTAAATCTTAATTAAGTTAACTCTTACAATAATTGAGGTCACCGGAATAACTGAATTACACATTTTTTATATTTTCATCTTTTCTTTAATTATATTAATCCAAACATAGTGAATAAAATACCAATTATATTTATTGAAATTGAAAGTTTTATCCCACCACACAATTGTTGAATTTAGAAGAAAAAAAATCTTACATCTCTATTTCTTTCTAAATTATAAATTTAGTTCATTTTTCAAGATTCTATCTTGGATGAAAAGAGAGCTGTCGTTTGGAAGTGATTTTCTCTTCATTTTTTAGTTTTAAAAAAGGAATCCTTATTTTCTTAACCTTTCTTTATTCTAGTTTTTGCAGTTTTCTAACACATTTTTTTGAAGCATGCTATGAAATAATTGAAATTTATTAGATAAACAGGCATGACTTTTAAAAATAGAAAATTAAAAGTAAAATAGTTCCTAAGTGCAAACAAAATTAAGGGGAAAAAGAAAGGGAAGTAAATAAAGGGAGCAAGGGAATAGCGATACTTGTCATTCTTACATACAATAATGGAGCAAGGGTAAGATGACCCACACATACCAATGGTTAGATTTTTGGAATTGAGTGCTCAACCAACTAATTAATCAAACTTGATTTTTTTTTCCTTTATATTTTCTTACCACATTCCAATATCTTCTCATGAATATTCCTTGAAAAAAAATCAACAAAATTTCACAAGCAAAAAAAAAAAAAAAAACACACACAAAATTTGGATCTATTCTATTGTTTTTATTATAATATTATTTTTTCATCTTAGATCAACTTTTTTCTAATACATTTGTGGTCTAGTAATTCGAGTGGATCCCACAAATTATTGTAATCTTGACGTGTTGAAATCATATGTGGAATGATGAGGTTTTTATCTAGTAAATATAATTTGTAATAAATGATGTATTTCCTAAACATGTCCACACTTTCATATTTTTACTAAAATAGCATAAAAAGATAACATTGCAACAAATTCATATTTTGTTATTCTTATGGATTTAAAAACAAATTACAACTATGTAATATATACTCTCTTTATTATGTTATTTTCGATATTTTATTTTATTTTTTTGAACTTTAGTTAGAGAGAGAAATTCACGCTAATTATCTCAAGTGGGAGTAGAAATATAATTTTTTTTTTAATAAAACATGTCGGGTGGAAATTTGAATTCACAAATTTTAAGTCATAGATATTTTAACCCATTGAATTATGTTCAAGTTACTAAGGTAGAAAGAGATTTGAATTAACTCCTTTGTAGAAATTTAATTAATTAATTAAACTTTACCGATCGAAACATCATAGAGATAATAAAAAAATTTAATGTTGTAGTTAATACTTTTTACCTTATATATTAACAAATTAAATTCTTCACATTATCGTTGTTATTGTAATCATTTTATTTACTTCTCTATTAACTTACCCAAAAAAATTACACATTTTAAAAGCAATTTAGAAAAAAACGAGGAAGTTCTGAAAAAAAAAACGAGGGAGAGAGAGAGAATCAATGATGTCATAATTGAGAACAAATTATAGTTAGTTGTTGGTTTTGGGTTAGGTCCCTAAATTGAAGTATTGTGATTCAAAATTAAACCTGTGTGGAGCCCTCCAATCCCAAGCCGTCCGTACACTTCAAATAGAATCTTTGACATTATTGTCAAGCTCCAATCAATTCCATAATTATGTTTATATTCAACCAATTACATTCTACTTAAAAAAAATCCAATGCATTTTTTTTTTACAATTATAATATACGTTTAGAACAATATTGTTATCCACGTCACCTTCTTTTTATGGACCACAGTTATATTTTTATAAGTAGGAGAGAAATATAAGTAAAATAGATATTTCTTTTACATATTTATTATAGGCGTCAAATTTTTGTTGATCATCAGCACAACGATAAGTAAACATCTAAGTATTATTCCTTTTCCTTTTAAGAGAACAATTATAATGCACACAGTTTCTTAGCATCGTTGTTGTATATTTTAACCTATGTTAGTAAAAAAGTAACAAAAAATTCAACTTGGCATGGATTATTTTGGTTGAAAACTCAAAAGAAAAAAAGCCTAGAATTATTATGTTTCTTAAAGTACAATTGATGAGCATCTGTTAAATTTTTGTCATCCCCTTGTAAAAGTTCAACCGTAAATATTTTATTACATTGAATTTTTATTATTACTCGACATTAAAAGAGTATAATAAATTTTGGTCAAAAGTTAATGAGGATGGTAATAAATTTGAGGGAAGCCAGACAATTTATTAGCAATAATATTTTGAAAGAAGTTAAAATTCATGTCGAGAGGCAAGGTAGTTTTATACCTCTTGGACTCATTTAATAACGATTTTGTTTCTTAAAATTATGAACATTTACTACTCAAACCGAAAAATTATTTTTTCAATTAAGATGAATAGGTATAGCCAATACATTTAAAAAAATTTTGGAAGTGGTCCTTATATAATTAATTTTGAGAAGAAAATATGTCTTGACCATTTTTCAAAATTATGAGAGGATGGGAGGGAATAAGGGTGGGTTCTAGTCTAGCTTAGGGTTTCATGAGTCTCATTAACTTCTTCACAAGCAAGTGTCATTTTCAGGATATGGATTCATAAAATATAGTTGGTGGAAATTAAATAAGTGTTGTATGGACCCCCAATAATAGTCTTTGGCAATTTATATAAACAAAGTTTAAAAAAAAAAAAGTTAAAGTTGTGTATGGTTCCAATAATAATAATAATAATAATAAATAAAATTTAATGATGAGAATTGACAAGTAACAAGGAGATATGCCAATGCCAACAATATCCCTAATGCAAACCTTGATGTCTAATTCTATGCCACATCCAAACAAGGAACAGAAGTGACCAAACAACCAACACTTTTGCTTTTCTTTCTCTCTCAAAATTTTAATATTTCTATTTTGTTTATATATATACATATACATACACATACGTAGATACACACATAACTATTAAATATTAATGATTAAATTGATATGGTGTATGGGTTTTTTTATTAATGGTCAATTCAACAATGATGGACAAAAGGGATCTAAATCTTTCGAGGGAGGAGGAGAGAAAAGAGAGAGACATGGGTTTTAGAGTGCTAAGGATGTATTCATTGTCGAAATGAATTAATATTTTATTTATCTACACGTGTCACGAGGTTAGACGACCATTTGATTTCATATCAAAGAAAGACCAGCAGATAAAGTGAAGAGATTTTTGTAAATATTGATATAAGCTTTCACAAACTCTCTAACAACGTATGTTTGGTTGGATAAAATAATATAGTAACTTACATTTTGTGTACAAATTTTGAGTCAGATTAATAATAAATTTAAAAAATGGAGTCAGTGTAATAGAATAAACAAATTTCTTTCACTCATGCTTTAAACTCTCAATGCAGATAATTGCAATGCTTGATATTTTTGGGAAAATGGGAGCACTTACCATGGTTTAGAATGAAAATAAATTATATGAAAGTATAAAGGAAAAAATAGTATAAAAAACTGCATAGGAAGTTTTTTTTTTCCCTTTTTTTCTTTCAATTGAGATCAAATATAATTGGAGGGGGCTAGCAATGAAATATCTTGAAAAAAGTTAAGGAAAATTTTTAAATTAGAAACAATATAGTAATCATTGAAGATATCTCTCCCCCCACTGTGAAATGGGATAACATTTCCATTTTCCTCACCCAACTTTCTCTTGTCCCCCAAACATTATTTTAGTGTCAAAATTGGTGAAGAATTTAGGTCTTAAGTGAGGTCCATTCTAGAGAAGATCTCATATCATCAACCAACCATTTCAAAGGAAAAAGAGGACCACTTGAGCCCTAGTGCCCAAAAGCAACTTGGAAAACTACACACACACACACACACACACATATATATATATATATATATATTATTCCCTAGGTGTGAAAACTTATTAAGTGTATTTGAAAAATCGTTCTCAATATATTAATTTTCAAAGTTGCTTTCAAGATTTTTGATTGGATTGTTGGTAAAAACTAAAGATTATCATATACACTTTGAAATTAGTATTCACGAACATGAAAGGGCAGAGCGGATGAAAAACAGAGGAGCAATTCCCCCTTAACTTTGTCTTATAGATTGAAAAAATATACACATATACAAAAATTGAGATTAAGAAAGTTTTTCATCTTAATTTCTCCCGCCTCACATGTTTATAATGAAAAAGATTATATATACAAAATGTTAATTAGAAGGTCAAATTTTACTCCTTCGTAAGAAAATTTGTATTTCTATCCCTAGAGTCACTACGAAGAAGTTCTAGGAGATACAAAGGAAACCTCAAGCTCTTATTGATTATGGGTTGAGAACAAGAATTGAATTATATAAGATCTAATTTTCGTTGTCCCTCGTAGGTCAGTGGTAGAACGATTGGGACTATCTGGACACATACTTCGTGAAATGGTTCATGTATGCTTCTTCTGGGGTGACCCGCTATCAGAAAAATGATTGTAATAGCTAAATCATGGTATGCAATATTGGTTAACCACGACCCTCAATTTTAAAATGAAGAATAATTTAATTTATATTAAGAAAATGACTCATTTGTGAGAATAAATTAAACAAAGAGAAATGTTAAATCACTAATTAATCCATAAGCGTAAGTTGATGAGTTATCGCTCACTTGTGGACTTGGAATTGATATTACAAGGGTTGAATACAGAACCACCTATTCTGATACCATGTTAAATCACCAATTAACCTAAAACTTAAGCTGATGAGATACGGTAAATTTAATGTTTTTTAGATATCTTAACACCCTCACACATTGGTGGGCTTGGAAATGATACTACAATGGTTCAAATACATAACTTGTTCTAATACCATGTTAAATCCCCAATCAACTAAAAGCATAATAAATTTAATCTTTTAGAGATACCTTAACCAGAAAGGAAAAGAATTAGAAAAAACATATTTTTAAAATAATTACTTTTAACTAAAAATTTTAAAAAGAAAATTCGAGATAGAAAAAGGAAAAATGGTTGAGTTGAGAGAGATCCTTTGGGACCAAAAAAGTACTAGAAGATAAACAACTTCAAATACATATGATTGCCAAAGCACAAGACACATGGAAATGGAAGAGTTTTTGGAGTCAACTCAAAACCCTTCACTTTTTTCTTTGAAAAAACTGACAAATTTGGAATCATCATCAGCTAGTTGATGCATAATTGAGTTGGTCTTTTGAGATAACTACAAATAAAAGTAGCTAATTAATATGTTAAATAACAAAAAGGGGTTAAAAAAAAGAGAGAGAGATTAACTTTTTCTTTGCAATGTTAAAAAAAAAACCCTTTCCTTTTTTTTTTTGGCCTACATATCCAATCAAAGTGAAAAAAAAAAGTGGATAAAATAGTGAAAATAAAAATTTTAAGTGAGGGTCTTTTTCAAACCCATATATATGACTTGTTTAGATCTAAGCAACAAAAAAAAAAAAAAAAGAAGCCTGAGTGGAAAACTTGAGAATAAACAGTAAATAGACAACTTTTCCTGTTCCCAAAGTTGATTCAATTATTTGGCTTCCAACTATGATACACAATTTTGTCAAAAACCAATAATAAATTGATATAAAAGTGGGTATTTTATTTTATATGTTATAGTTTAATGAACATTTTTGGACTAGCTAAAATTCTCTTAATAGATCAGTTTCTGTCTTTTATTATTCCTCCATAAAATAATTTCACTCCTACTTCTGAAAAATAAGCTAGTTTTTTATTTCTATTATTTTTATAATTTAATGAACATTTTTGGACTAGCCAAAATTCTCTGTCTTTTATTATTCCTCCATAAAAATAATTTCACTCCTACTTTTGAAAAATAAGCTAGTTTTTTATTTCTATTATTTTTATGTTCCTACATTTTAGTACTACTTTAATATTTGCTAAATTTGAAAATGTAAAAATTGTAGGTCTTGTTTCATTAAGTTTTTATTTTTTTGAAAGATTAAACTTGTTTGCTAGTTTTTTTTTTTTCAAAACGAAAAGTTTGCTTTTTTCGGGGGTCAAATTTAAAAGACAAACAAATTTTATGGGATATAATATTTTAGTTTTTAAAATTTGTTTAGGTTTTCAAAACTAAGGGCCTTGTAATTTGATAACAGTTTCACTTTTAGCTTCAATTCTTTTGAAATTAAATTTATTAGTTCAATTTTCTTTACTTTATTTTTTATTTTTTAACACTTTTAAATTAATAATCAAATTCTATTTTTATTAAAAACAAAGTTTTTAAATTAAAAAAATTGAATAAAATTTTAAAAATATTTTAAAGAGTGACTCATGCTACAGACCTAATGTAAGTTAATTGGACATATTTTAACTAAAAATAAAATAGTTATTTTATATGCCCAAAAATATTAATAATTTTTAGAAAGGAACACTAAAATACCCGAAACATATTTTAAAAATTTAAATATTTAGACAGAGAGACGAAGTACCTCTTATAACTTTAGGTATCAAAAATATAAATTTCAATAATTATTATAAATAAACACACAGCTGTGAAAAAATGTGTCTTGTGTCACGCTACATATATACATTTTTTTTATATACAATATTTTGGTATTTCCAAATTAATCAAATATTATATTAATATGATGAAAAACTTGCAGCTTTTTGTCTCAAGTTTAATGATTATCCATTTGTCTTCATGGGTATGTCTTATTCAAATTAGTTAAATGCTTTTTAGAAGGATCAATCACCACCAATTCTTTAATTAGTGCTAAAACCAGAAAAGCCCCTTGCTCAAAGTCCCACATGCATGGATGGTAGGGGTAAATATGTAATAAACCATTCACTTCACTCAAAAACAGTTCCTTAATTAATTATACCATAATTTGAGTTTTATCTTGTCTTCACACGAAGCTGTTGCGCTGTCTCCATCACTTTGGGGTTTGCCTCCCTCTCTCTCTAGAAAATATATAAAATTATATTAATTTAGCTTTTAAGTGGGTGGATTGTGAGTACGTTATTGTTTTTACTCAATAATTTTTTTTTCCGTCGATGACAAATTTATTGCAGTGTCAGTTAATTGTTTCAAATAAATTTTTATATTCATTCTTGATTTTACGACATTGTTTAAAATATTAACTATTTTTCCTCAAATTGATATTTTTGAAACATTTATGGGAGGCAGACGATAGAATTGAAACTTTTAAAATGATAGGGATATTTTTTAAAACAAAATGTTAAGTTCAAGAGTATTTTCCGTAATTTCGTTAAAAATAATAATCATGTCTATGTTTGCTATTTTTAAAGATGAAGAGTGACCCATTCGAACATAGTTCAACAGTTGAGATACTATACGTTTTTTTTTAAGTTAATGCATGGTTCATTAGTCTAATGAGATTAGGGTTGATTAAGAGGGAATGAACTCAAACCCCATAATTGCCACCTACCTTAGCAATTAGTAATTCCTATATATTTTTCAATATCAAATGTTGTAGGGTTTGTCCCGTAAAATTAATCGAGGTGCACGTAAGCTGACACAGACACTCATGGATATAAAAAAATAAATTGCATGGCTCATTGTTCCACATCATATTCCTCACAATTTATACTATATTTGAAAAAGAAAAATAGAAGTCTAATATGTTTTGTATGTATAAATTTCATTTTTAATTTCAAGTTCTATTGTTTATACTTTGTACGATCTAAGCGTATGTTATATACAAAATATTAACATCCCAACTGTACACCGGGTTTTAAAAATTCAAATTAATAAGATCGTGAAATAAATATCCCAATATATATTGCTTGGATGATTCTTTCAAATAATTTTAACTAAATTTTGAAAACCAAAACTTATTTTCTCAAACTACCTTCCTTTTATCTTAAATTTAACAAATATTTTAGGAATCTCTGTGCACTATAAATTATGCACATATAATCAAATTTCAAATCAATTTTTTTTCTAGAAAAATTAAAGCGATCACTATTAACCACCAAAACTTTCCAACACATTCATTCCAAATATTAATAATTATTATTATAATATAAAAAATTAATACTTTTTAAAAACATTCCCCACCGTCGTGTTGGAAACACGTGATGTTATATTTTGTCATAATTAGCTACACCAATCAAATGGCAAATGGATTGATTACATTAAGCCAAATAATTGTAAATGTGATTTTATTTAATTAAGTCAGTATGAATTTTATCTTACCAAACACTACAAACAATTAAATCCTTCTGTAGTAATTTTTAATACTTGCAAAATCAATTTCTTAAAAAAAAAACTTAGCAAAATCAATCCAATAGAATTGTCCTAACATATGGGTTGGAGAAATCGGCACTACTTTTAAAATATGTTGCTAATGTCATGATCATCTGAATTATGTTACGAGTTAACCATAAGAAACATATAACTGAATCTTTAGGTCTTAATTGTATTTTTTTACGTAGAAACAAATTTAATTAACGGCATAAGATTTAAATGTCAACATAAATATTATAGTATACGATGGTTAAAGAATTTCAATATCTTTTAAGAGATTAAAAGTTTGTCAAATTATAATGTGATTTTCTGGACAGAGAAAACTATATAAAATTTAAACCAAGCCACCAATTATTGATCGTAGCTCACAAAAACAATTGTTTCTTTCAAGGTCAAATTCAAGAAAAAGGGGAAAATGCGAGTGTTACTAGGAATGGGATTGACAAGAGAAATATTAATGCGGTACTGTTGCGAGAAAGCGCTATGTATCTTCTAATAAATAATACAGATACGTGTCCGAAGAAGAGGGAGAAAAAAAAAAGTTTTAAATACTATTTGGAAAATATATAATTTGAACCATTGAATGTTTGACCAGAAATGGAAATACAAGAATATAGATTTTTTTTTTTAAGAAAATAATGAGTTATTAGACATTCAATGGTATGACCTGAGTATTCTCCATACTATTTTGGTCCTATTTTTTATTTCTAAATATTTTTAAAATGTCAATTTTGATCCATGTACCTTCACTTACTTTATTTTAGACGTTAAACTTTTAACATATCTATTTTAGTTTTTATACTTTTAGACAATGATCAATTTAGTTTCTATTTACTAAATTTCAACACAAAATTTAAACATAATGGAAACTATATAATACAAATTTATTACTGGTGTAGAGTGTGTTTGGGAGTGTTTTTGTCATGAACAAAATCACTTTTGTCATTGTCAATATCACTCCCATTAATTCTATTAATTATGTTTGACAAATTAAAAATTGATTTTAGAAAAGCTTAAAATCACTTTAAATTGATTTTAAGGTATCGTTTGGATGTTGATTTTGAAAAATCAATAATACCTAAATCTCTTTTTTTCAAAATCACTAATTCTACAATCACACCTAAACACACCCTTAGAAGTAAAGAGATGAAAATAAATGTTCTAAAAACTAAAAAGTATGTAGACTAAAATTTTTTTAAAAAAAAAGGAATTAAAAAATATATTTTAAAATAGATACATAGATTAAAATAAACTAAAATAGAATATAACTGTCAAAATGGTACTAAATTAAAAAAAAAAAAAAAGACTTGGTACGTAGGGTAGGGACTGTTTTGTCTGTCCTTCTCCTCAGCCAGCTTTCCTCTTAATTTTACACTATTATTTCATAATCAATGCGTGTGCAATGTGTACAAGCTTTTATATTTAATATTAATGATTTACGTGTTAGATTTTGTAAATTAAATTAATGATAGTATAATAATTAAAGTGTAATAAAGGATTTAAGATAAAATTAAATTTTCCTACTAATTAATCATTGAAATTATTTGTTTTAAGCTAAAAATGAGAAGGTTATTACTATTTTGCCCAGAAAAAAAAAGAAAAAAAAAGATATCACTAGTTATAGTTTTTTTTCTCTTTTGACAAAAATTTCACTAGTTATAGTTGACTCATAATTAAAGGTTTGATGACTCTTTTGAGTCACCAACAAAGATTACAAAGTTTGCACGATGGTTTAAACCTGATTGATTAATTAATTGATTAATATAACATTAACCACTAATTTATCGACAACTCACACTAATTTATCGACAACTCACTTTTTGTCACACAAATCAATCTTATAAAAAGTATTTAAGAAAAAGTTTATTAAGTGATCATAGTGTAAAGTAATTGTTAATGATGTAAGTTTATTATCTTTTTAATTATATGGTCGCCTTTTCAATTGGTACTTTTAAGCTTGTTCCTCCTTTTTCTTAATAATAAGCTTGCGTACTTACAATAGGAATTTATCTTTCTAGAGAAATATTTTTAAAATTTATAACCATATGAAATATATTTCAAAAATTACATCTATATTTTTTGTGTTTAAATATATTTTTAGTCTAGCTATAACCTTAATTTTAATTTAATCCTTAGGCTTTTAAAAGTTTTATTTACTAATATATATTTCAGTCTGATCATTCAAGAGATTATTGCGAAACGAATCAAGACGAGACTTGCAAAACAGCAGTGACCACTTCGACGCTCAAGTTATCCTCAAGCAGAACTATTTTATAAGAATTTGTAACCAGACTTGCACCCGTACTTGAGGGTGGAGTTACCTCCAATATTTATAGGTGAATAGCGGTTATGCTCATTGTTCAGCCACATAACACATATTTGCAAATTTTGACATTGAAGCCGCAATTGTGGTTAGTGAAGAGGTTAGGCAGTTATTAATCTTCTTAGAGAAAGTTGGATCATAGACCAAACTTTATGCTATATTTATACTTCAGATAATGTCCGAATTGAAGTGTTGTTACTTATCTTCTGATCCAATGTATTACTAATATGTTGTATGTCGATATTCATCCTCTAACAATTAACATTATCCTTATTCATTGGTTAGAGCTTGATTAAAGGCTACTGAAGCCTTTATCGCTGGTAAGAAGTAACAAAAAGAAATAATAATAACTTGAACTATACTAAAAAAGAGTCATCGAAATCCAACTAGATATTAGTGGCATTACAAATGAAATTAGTCCTAGCCCATGTTCAATCTTTCAACCAAAACAAAAACGAAAGGAAACAAAACAAAAGATTTGAAAGCTAAACCGAAATTCATAGTTTTAAATCAATATTAATCTTCAAATCATTACATTGTTAAAACAAAATATCACATCTTTAAATTTATTTAGTTGTTTTTTTCCAATAATAATTAGTTAATAGAATACTTTCTAATATTTTCCACATAAATATAGTTGAATTAATAAAAGCATTATTTTTCTAGAAGTTGAAGGTCTGTATTTCTTCATTTTGAGTTGAACTAAAGACGCAAACTGTAAATTTAATAAAAAAACATAAAGGGCAATAATAAAATTTTCAGAAATCAAAAGAGTAATTTAACCTTTTTTTTTTCTCCTTTTTATCTCTCTTTGGTTTCTAAAATTTTACGATCTTGAAATAAAAATATTAAATATTGTTGGCGACCCCCGGAAATCAGTGGGCCACACCTTGCCATATATTTTCCTTTACATTCCTTTTCTCTTTTCTATTTTCAAGATTTGCGGCCGTCGACGAGTAGAGATCACACAGTTTGTAAAAAGACCTTTGACAAAAGGCCTTTGAATTACAACTCACAGAAAATTCTACCTCCCTCTCTCTTCATTATAATGTTTTGTAACAAGAATTATAAGGTCATTCTCTCCCCCGTAACACTTGTTTTCTCCGATGTTTAATGATTACGGTACTATAATTCTTTGTCATGTCTTATGGTTTACGACTCCACAAAAAAATTATTCTATTCTGTATCTCTCATTTATTCTCTATGTAATATACCCTACTTGTCAGAAGTTCAACGTTTATTAAAATATAAATCGCTTCATTATTATTGATAGAAAAGTTATATTATAGCGTGACCGACACTAGAAACTACTTCCAACGTAGTTTAGTGACCAATCTCGATCAATAACCTCTCCCTTTCAATCAGTATACAAAATTCGCACTTTTTTTATTTACCAAATGAGACTAGCTTTTAGTGGTCCAACCCATTTGCGAAACAAATTTCCAGTCCAATGTCGGTAAATTTGACACAGATGAAAAAGCATATATATAATTGAGATCTTCTGTACATGTCAAAGTGCCAGCCATTTTATGTATTGCATTAAAAAGTTTGTCGGACGATTAAAAGTTATAAAGCTTCATCATCTCTTTTTTGGATTTTTCTATGATGTAAAGTTTAGACTATGATCATTCGCAACATATTTGAATTTTGGAATAGATTATATCATTCTATTAAGTTTTATCATAATGTTAATGAAAAATGACCCGCTTACGGAGTTTACAGACACTTAGAAGATAGGTGATAATATCATGAGATTTGAATTTGTTTGGGGAAGGGAGTACCCTGGACACGTGGAGGACCCCTATTGGTGCTCCAAGATGGCTCATGAGTCATGCCCAGCTCGGACCGCCGAGATGGCCGCCACTAACGTCGACAAATGCTAAGTATGAGGGCCGAGGTGAACCTGGCCCAGGTCTGACCTACCGGGGAGATCGGTAGGGGCCGATGTGAGCAACTGTCAGCGGCGTGATTATCGGGTGTAACCGACGGTCCCGAGATTACCGAATGTAACCGTCGCGAGATTAGTGGGACTACCGCCCATAAGTAGAGGACCTCACTCCACGATCAGGTACGATGATTCTGGCCTCGAACTAAACTGAGAATCCGACCTATACTGACTTGATCGTCGGAGTGCTCACCTTTTTGTGCAGGTCCGCCCAAGCGTTCAGGTCGGTCCGGAGGCCGAGTTCGAGCTGCAATCTGGAACACACTGTTGTGCATATCCTTGCATAAACATTTGGCGCCGTCTGTGGGGACGACAATCTAAGTCATCCCAATTCTTTTAAACCAACACGCGAGCGAACATGGTTCAACCAGCGAACTCGACCAATACGACAGATCGAAGGACTCTAGCTGCCAGCGATGCCCACCAGAGGGAGGTCGGAGCAGCAGCAGTAGAGGGGCAAGGTCACGACGGCCTAGCAGCGGAACCCCTCCGCAGGTCGGCACGGATCACCGCGCCTGCCCTACCGCCTGCGCACCCGAGGACGTCCAAGGCCACCCGTGGCCGAGGTGGGACCTCTAAGAAGGGCGTCCGGGATCCAGCTCCGGCTCCAACAAGCGAGAACTTTGATGCGCTCAAGAGAGAGATGGAGGCAATGCGCACACAAATGCGCTCCATGGAGGAAATGTATAACGAAATGATGCTAGCTGCAGGCGCAGGGTCCCGATCTGAAAATCGAGTGACGCGCGTGGACGTACGCGAGCAAAGGGGTTCCCACCTCGGCCCAGCCGAGGAGGAACGTCCCGAAGACAATGAGAGCGAGGGGTACACTCGCCAGGGGGGAGACCTCCGTGAGCATCTCAACAGAAAGAGAGGCTCGTCTCTCCGAAAAGGGCAGTCACCATCCCGCTCACACAGGAGCTCCAACGAGCAGGCTGAATCCTCTCACAATCCCGCAAGGATAATCACAAGGGAGGAGTTCGACCAGCTGAGGGGGGAGCTCGATGCTCAGGTGGAGGCCTTAAAGGCCAAATGTGAGCAGAAAGACGATTCATTGAACGATGGCGACTTGGGAGAATCGCCTTTCACCTCGGACGTTTTGGAAGCACCAATCCATCCGAAGTTCAAAGCTCCTACCGTGAAGCCTTATGATTGGACGAAGGACCCCAAGGACTATGTTGAGGTCTTTGAAGGCCTCATGGACTTCCAAGCGGCATCAGACGCAATCAAATGCCGCGCCTTTCAGATCGCGCTTACTGGCAGCGCGCGATTGTGGTATCGGAGACTGCCAGCCAGGTCGATCTCGACCTACTCTCAGCTGAGAAGGGAGTTCCTCGCCCAGTTCTCTTCTCGGCACTATGACAAAAAGACAGCGACCCATCTCGCCACCATCAGGCAGAAGGAGGGTGAGACGTTGCGGGAATATGTCACCAGATTCCAGGAGGAGCAGTTGAAGGTTGCACACTGCTCCGATGACTCGGCCATGTGCTATTTCCTCACCGGTCTAGCCGACGAGGCCCTCACGGTGAAACTTGGAGAGGAGGCCCCGGCCACCTTCGCCGAGGTGCTTCAGAAGGCGAAGAAAATCATCGATGGACAGGAGCTACTCCGAACCAAAACCCGCCGACCAGAGCGAAAGATCGGCCGGGGCAGAAGTGGAAAAGATGTAGAAAGGGCAGATCCCAAGTCCAAGGACAAGGGATCCTTTTCCAGCGGCCGAACTGAGTATCGAAGGGCGGAGAACGGACCTACCAGGAGCCGACCTTACGAGCGCTTCACCTCGACCACGATTCCAATTTCCGAGATCCTAACGAACATCGAGGAGTCTGGAATGGAGAAACTACTCAAGCGTCCTGAGAAACTTCGGGGAGCCCCGGAGAGGCGCAGCAAGGACAAGTATTGCCGCTTCCATCGGGAGCACGGCCACAACACGTCGGACTGCTGGGAGTTGAAGAGCCAAATTGAGGATCTAATTCAAGACGGCTACTTCAAGAAGTTTGTGGGAAAGCCCAAGACCAGCTCAGCAGAGAAAAAGGAAGAGCGAAAGCGTTCAAGGACGCCACCCCGACGCACCGACCGACCTGCGGTCATCAATACCATTTTTGGAGGGCCAAGCGGGGGTCAGTCCGGACATAAAAGAAAGGAGTTAACCCGTGCAGCTAGGCGCGAGGTGTGCATCATCAGGGAGCAGGGGCCGACCTGCCCAATCACCTTCGACGGTGCAGACTTGGAGAAGGTCCACCTGCCCCACAATGATGCACTTGTGATTGCTCCTTTGATTGATCATGTGGTGGTCAGGAGGGTGCTGGTAGACGGGGGCGCATCCGCTAACATCCTGTCCTTACCGACCTACCTCGCCTTGGGATGGACGATGTCGCAATTGAAGAGGAGCCCGACACCGCTGGTTGGGTTCTCTGGAGAATCGGTTATCCCAGAGGGTTGCATCGACTTGTCGGTCACGCTGGGGCAGGACCAAACTCGGGTCACTCAAATGGCCGAGTTCGTGGTAATTGACGGTAGATCGGCCTATAACGCCATCTTTGGGCGACCCATCATCCACTCATTTCGGGCCATTCCCTCAACACTTCATCAAGTTTTGAAGTATCCCACCCCCAATGGCGTGGGCACGGTCCGAGGAGAACAGGCCGCTTCGAGGGAGTGTTATGCCTCCGCACTCAAAGGCTCATCGGTCTGCGCCCTCGAAACTCTCGCCGGCAGGGATGGGCCGCTCGAGTTCGAGGCCGACTTGCCGAGGAAGGAGTTTGCCGCACCCACTGAGGAGCTCGAGCTTGTTCCTCTGCTTAGTCCCGAGAAGCAGGAAAGCATAGGAACCAAGCTGGGGGCCACCGACAGAGAGGAGCTAATCCACTTCCTCAGATCCAACTCGGACGTCTTTGCGTGGTCCCATGAGGACATGCCTGGCATTGACCCGCGAATTATGACGCATCGCCTCAGCATAGATCCATCATTCCCACCTGTGAAACAAAAGAGAAGACCTATAAACAAGGAGAGGAGTGATGTAATTGTTGAGGAAGTTAACAAACTTTTGAAAGCTGAATACATAAGAGAAATTTCGTATCCCGAGTGGCTGTCCAATGTTGTATTAGTTAAAAAATCTAACGGCAAGTGGCGAATGTGCGTAGATTTTACGAACTTAAATAAGGCATGCCCGAAAGATTGCTTCCCACTGCCGAGGATTGATCAGCTCGTGGACGCCACAGCCGGGCACGAACTGCTCACCTTCATGGACGCCTACTCTGGGTACAACCAAATCAAGATGCATGTCCCAGATGAAGGTCATACCGCTTTCATAACAGACCAAGGTCTGTACTGCTACAAGGTCATGCCCTTCGGGTTAAAGAACGCAGGAGCGACCTACCAGAGAATGGTGAACAAAATGTTCGCCAAGCAGATCAGCCGGAATATGGAAGTGTATGTGGACGACATGCTTGTCAAGAGCAAGCAGTCTAAGTCGCATCTCTCCGACCTGGCAGAAGCCTTCGAGGTCTTGAGGGCATATCAAATGAAGCTCAACCCGGCTAAATGTGCCTTTGGAGTCTCCTCGGGAAAATTCCTCGGCTTCATGGTGAATAGCCGGGGAATCGAGGCCAACCCCGAAAAAATTAAAGCTGTGACCGAGATGGAGGCACCGAAGACGCTGAAGCA
The DNA here is from genome assembly GCF_013281855.1 of Momordica charantia. NCBI lineage: Eukaryota > Viridiplantae > Streptophyta > Magnoliopsida > Cucurbitales > Cucurbitaceae > Momordica > Momordica charantia. The sequence continues at coordinate 34,659,393 of NW_028275166.1, forward strand.
GCTTCAGGGTCTCAATGGCAGGATTGCGGCCCTGAGCCGGTTCATTTCAAGAGCGACAGATAAGTGCCTTCCTTTCTTCAAAATCCTACGAAAGAAAGGGCCGTTTGAATGGACAGCGGAGTGCGAGCAAGCGTTTCAGCAATTGAAGAGCTACCTCTGTTCGGCACCTTTGCTCGCCAAGCCCATGTCGAGGGACAAGCTCCAATTGTACTTAGCAGTGTCAGACAGTGCCGTCAGCTCGGTCCTAATCAGGCAAGAGGAAGCGCGACAAAACCCGGTCTACTACGCAAGCAAGGCTATGACCGAAGCCGAGACTAGGTACCCTCAGATGGAGAAGTTGGCTCTCGCTTTGGTCACCTCGGCCCGACGGCTCAGACCATACTTCCAAGCCCATACGGTGGTGGTGCTCACTAACTTGCCCCTAAAAAGCATCTTCCATAAGCCGGAAGCTTCTGGACGCCTAATGAAGTGGGCAATAGAGCTAAGTGAGTACGACATCCAGTTCGAACCCAGAACTGCTTTGAAAGGACAAGCAGCGGCAGATTTCATAGCCGAGCTCACACCACCTTCCGAGCTGAGCGAGTCCGACCTACCGTGGACAGTCTATGTCGACGGATCCTCCAATGAGAAGGGGTGCGGAGCCGGGGTCCTCTTGCTCGGACCAGGGGGCGAGCGATTTGAGTATGCCTTGCGGTTCGGCTTCCGGGCTTCTAACAACGAGGCTGAGTATGAAGCATTTATTGCCGGCCTGCAAATCGCTCGAGCATTGAGGGCCTCTTGTGTCAAGGTGTTCAGTGACTCCCAGCTGGTTGTGAGCCAGATCAAGGACGAGTACCAAGCCAAAGACACCCGAATGGAGAAGTATTTGGGCAAGGTCAGATCGTACCTCGCCCAGTTTCGAACTTACGAAGTAAGCCGGATTCCGCGAGCAGAAAATTCTAATGCTGACGCCTTGGCCAAGTAAGCATCGGCATACGAGACCGACCTGGCCAGGTCGGTCCCCGTCGAGATCCTAGATAATCCCTCGATCTTAGAGCCAGATCTGATGGAGATCGGCGCTCCAGAATCCTCATGGATGGACCCGATCGCGGACTTCATTAGGGGCAACTCACCACAAGACCCCAAGGAGCGCAGAAAGTTGGCAAGGCGGGCAGCTCGGTTCGTGGTCCGAGATGGGGCATTGTACCGACGTGGCTTTTCCCTGCCTCTGTTGAGATGCCTAACCCCTGAAGAGGGCCTGTACGTCCTCAGAGAGATCCACGAAGGAGTGTGCGGCAATCACTCAGGCGCCCGGTCGCTGTCAGCCAAAGTGATCAGACAAGGATACTATTGGCCGACCCTCAGCCAGGACGCCAAGAAGTTCGTTAGAACTTGCGACAATTGCCAACGCTACGGAACCATAATCCACCAACCTCCCGAGCTGCTCACCCCCATCTCGGCCCCGTGGCCATTCGCGCAGTGGGGGTAAGATATCATTGGTCCTTTCCCTTAGGGTTAGGGCCAGACCAAGTTCGCTGTGGTTGCTGTGGATTACTTCACCAAGTGGGCCGAGGCCGAAGCGCTCTCCCACATAACGGAATCCAAGGTCACGTCCTTCGTATGGACGAATATCATATGTCGCTTTGGTATACCGCAGGCCATAGTGACAGACAATGGGAAGCAGTTTGACAACGCCAAGTTCAAAGACTTTTGCAGCAAACTTGGCATAAGTCATCTTAGCTCGTCCCCCGCACACTAGCAAGCAAATGGGCAGGTGGAGGCAGTCAACAAGATCATCAAGCGAGGCATCAAACTTAGACTGGACTCCAAGAAAGGCAAGTGGGCCGAGGAGCTACCAGAGGTTCTATGGTCGTACCAGACCACCCAACGAGAGTCGACGGGTGAGACCCCGTTCTCCCTGACCTTCGGCTCCGAAGCTGTAGTCCCGGTTGAGATCGGCATGCCATCTGACAGAGTAGAGCATTACGAGCCTTCGACAAATGAGGAAGAGCTGCTCCTCAACCTCGACTTGTTGGAAGAAAGAAGAGCAATGGCCCAGCTACGCCTGGCGGAATATCAGGGCAGGATGGCCAGACATTACAATGCCCGCGTTCGACCTCGGGTCTTTCAGGTCGGACATCTGGTCTTAAGGAGGGTCCAAACGCATGTGGGTGCCCTTGATCCGGCCTGAGAGGGCCCATTTGAGATCAAGGGCATAGTCCGACCTGGGACGTACGTATTGGCCGATCTGAAAGGAGATGTCCTCGCGCACCCGTGGAACGCGGAACACTTGAAGCGTTATTATCCTTGAAATGCCAAAAGGGTTTTCAATGAATCTGTAACGACTGTTCCAAAAGCAATATGATCGGAATAAATGTGATGATTTAATTTCATGCTTCCGAGTTCGACCAGAAATTAAATGGGGGCCACGGACTCCCACGCGATCACATTCCAGCAGTTGGTTCAAATTCAATCCTCCGAAGCCTAAGGGTACGAGGTGCGATGCCAAAACCACTGACGAACTTAAAATTCAAACCTTCAAGGCAAAGGGGCGATGTGGAAAGTTCAAAATGATCAAGCCTCCGAACTTGGGGGTACGAGGAACGATATGAAGAATAGCTACGGACTTGGGATTTTAGCCTTTTAACCTTTTTTAAGTTAAGGGTGAAATGTTAAAAATCCAGAGTTGGTGCAATGTATTGAACATTAAGAGATTCAAGCTCAAACTTACAACTATTTTAACTAAAGGCGCGACCTCAAAGGTAAGAGGTGCGAGGTGACGTTGGCTGCAGTTCAAGAAAAAAGCAAAGAAAAGAGGTTGCCAACAACAAAGTAGAAACAAATGGGAGCCTCTTTATTGAATGAAGAGCAGAGCCAAGGCTTATAGACCTTGCAGCTCTGCCCTGACACTTACAAACAAAAAAGAAAAGGGAGGAAGAACAGCGAAAAGCCTCGTGAAGGGTGGCCGCCTAAGAGCCTGCTTGAGGAACGCCCTCTTGAGTGGAGCCGACCTGGTCCTCTTCGGGATCGGAGTAGTCAGAGTCCAGATCTCTGACATACTGATCCACCAACGCTTGGGGGCCAGGGGTGCCGCCAGGCCCAGACGCCCACTTCTCGACATACCTCCTTTTCAGACCGCTGAGATCGATCTGAAGGTCGGGCATGTCGGAAGCAATGCCCTTCATGAGGAACTTGAAGCCCGCGTCAGAGAAGTCTTTGGCAAATCCATCGAAGTCAGGATGTTGCCTAAACGATTCCTCCAATAGGACTCCGTTGCTGAGCCGCTCCTTCGTCGTCTCCAGCTCGGCAGTCGCATGCTCCAGCTCCTTATCCTTCGCTTCAAGCGCCTGGAGCATGTCGTCCTTCTCCTTCAGGAGCTGGAACTTCTCCTTCTCCAAGCCCCTGGTGATAGCGTGGGCAGCTCGGAGTTGGGCCTTGCGCCTGTCCTCTTCCTTCTTCAGTAGCTCGGCCTGAGACTCCACCTCGGCCTTCAAAGTCTCCACCTCAGAGTGAGCCTTCAGCAGCTCATCCTTCATGGTGGAGGAAGCAGCCTCTAAGGCAGCAGAGAACTCCTCTTTCTCCCTCGCTGCCAGAACCTCCCTCCCATCCAGCTCGGCCTTTACGGCCAGAGCCGATTGAATGGAAGCAACGAACGCCTGAGAAACGGTACAAGGAAAAAGTTAGACCAAACTACCTGTTGGGCGAAATTAAGCAAAAATGGGGACGCTAGTCTTACCTCGGCGGCGTAATCGATGGTCCTCTGCAGAACGGACCCAGGGTTGCTCACAAATTTGGACGGCCTCCTTAGGCAGCGGTCCAAACTTGCAGCTGAGATGCGGGACACCTGGTCCCTCATCCCGGAACTTGACGGCTCAATTCTGAACCGTGCCGTCACGTCGGACGTCCCGCCCATCCTGGCCGCAGGATCGTCCACCCGATCTGCGAAACTTGCAGGCAAGACCCTGCAAGCTCCGACCTCCGAGGGGGAGATCGCCTTCTTTTTCTTCCTTCTTCGCTTCAGAGGGGCTTCCTCCCTCACCTCCTCGCCCAAAGGCGGGGCGTCCACCGCCTCGGTCTGATCCCTGGGGCGCTTCTCCCTCGAGAGACCCTCAGAAGACTCCAGCTCGATCACTAGGGCTGGATCTTCCGAGGCAGGTCCTGCCACGGCAGGGGTGGCAGGTTTCGAACTCTGGGCGGCCTCAAGAGCATGGGCTCGGCCCTTGGACTTGCGCTTCACGCCGCTTGCAAATCCGCAAACCATGGCTGCGAAATAAAAGCAGGGGTCAACACAAGGTTAAAGGAAAAAGGGGGGAGGCAAGCTCGGCATACCAAGTTCAGAGTTCGGGCTTGAAGATTCAATGGGACGAACTGCAGGGTTGTAATCTAGCAGCCCGGACTCAAGCAGCAGCTCGTCGGTCACCAAGGTTCCGACCTTCCTACCCCTCGGAAAGCGCTCCTTGTAGTATTTCAGCGTGTCGAAGGAGGCTTGCATAAGCTCGGGGACTGGTCGGATTGAAACTGCACGAAGACAAAATCCGAGTTAGACCTGAATAACAGAAAAGAAAATTGCGAAAAGCAAGAACTACTCCATACCTAGGTTCCCAAACCTAGTGGGGACGTCAAAGAAGGAACGACCTGACTCGTCTTTTGCGAGCCATTCCCCGGAAGCGTAGAACCACTTCCTCACTCATCCCTTGATGGAGGTCGACCCCTTAACTATACCGCCTGCGCCTTTCCTTGCGCACATATAGAACCGACCGGGCTTCTTAGCTATCCTTTTTGCTTCGAAGCACGCGAGGAGCTGGTCTACGTCCAACAGCTCGGCCTCCTCACTATCCCGAGCTCGTAGCCAAAAAAGGATGGCCAAAGCGAAAATGACACCCTACCCATTGGGGGCCACTTGAGCCGGAGCCAACCCAGTCCGGAAGAGAAATTCTTGGACAAAAGGGTGAAGGGGAAGTCTGAGGTCGTACTCAAACATTTTGAAGTAGAGAGTGACCCATCCCTCTGGAGGATTGTCAGCTCTCTCCCCCTCCTCCGGAAGCCTGAGGAGGATGTTCTCAGGGATGGAGAACCCCCTACGAAGGGATCCGAGGTAGTGCTCAGGTATCCTGGAAGGGTATTCCAAACCCTGACCTGAAGTGGAGGCGTCACTATCCTCCCCGTCATCGGAGAGTCTAAAGTTTTCTACCTCCTCGAGCTCAGACTCTAACCTACGAGCTAAGTCGGATCCTAAGTTGCTGCTAAAAGAGGACGACATGGCAACTACGTTCGAAAGAGAGAGGGAAGAGACCGACCTACCAAGGGTTCGAGCTGCCTTCAGATCGAACTCCAAGAATTCAGGGAACGTAAGGTATGACCTGAAGGATTGGGGGCATTTATAGCCCGTCGGAAGAATTTCCCCACCGTACACGTGTAATCAACGAGCGGCTAGGATCCTCCCTGAGATCCGAAGTGTCGGAATATTTGAATATTCCGACGATAAATCTTCCGCGACGGTTGTATTTTCCCACGAATAGGAAGTCGCCATGTGTCCAAAGCAAGTCGAATGAACTTCTCTGCCATGTCGAGATCGGACCAGACAGAGAGGGGGCCAATGTTTGGGGAAGGGATTACCCTGGACACGTGGAGGACCCCTATTGGTGCTCCAAGATGGCTCATGAGTCATGCCCAGCTCGGACCGCCGAGATGGCCGCCACTAACGTCGACAAATGCTAAGTATGAGGGCCGAGGTGAACCTGGCCCAGGTCTGACCTACCGGGGAGATCGGTAGGGGCCGATGTGAGCAACTGTCAGCGGCGTGATTATCGGGTGTAACCGACGGTCCCGAGATTACCGAATGTAACCGTCGCGAGATTAGTGGGACTACCGCCCATAAGTAGAGGACCTCACTCCACGATCAGGTACGATGATTCTGGCCTCGAACTAAACTGGGAATCCGACCTATACTGACTTGATCGTCGGAGTGCTCACCTTTTTGTGCAGGTCCGCCCAAGCGTTCAGGTCGGTCCGGAGGCCGAGTTCGAGCTGCAATCTGGAACACACTGTTGTGCATACCCTTGCATAAACAGAATTCATTCCCTGTTAATTAATCCTGGCCTCTTTGGACAATGAGTCACTCATGATGGTTGATGTATCGCTTATTTGATGTGTGTTACAATGTAAAAGTTAATATATGATACAATTTATTTATTTTTTAAAAAAATATGAAATATGATATATATGCAAGCCATTAAGGTATCGTTCTTGTTTCTTGTTTCGGTTTTATCATTTTTATTAAAGAACAATATAATTACATGGCCCAATTACATCCATGAATTCAAGCAATATTTATATTTATGTGTTATAATAAATTGGAACGGAAACAAAAAAAGAAACTTGTTTTTTATTGTTTTCACAATTTCTATATAATTTTGAGAATATTTCTAAAAAATTAAAAACAAGAAACATAATTAATTACAAAATACTTATATTTCTTGATAAAATTGAAAACGAAAAACAGAAACATCATGAGACCTTAAATTGTGTCTTTAAACCTCAAAAATGTAAAACGTAAAATTTGCAATTATATTAATATTAGCAAGGGATTCTCTTCAACATTATATAAATATAGAGGAAAAATTACACTGTATTGTGGTAATCATTAAATTAAAGCTTAATTTATTAAGCTTTTAGTTTAAAAGATTTTGAGACTTTCAAATTTTTATATTGTAACTCATTTCCTCCCTCTCCCTATTTCATATTAATTACTAAGATCGTAAATCAAAATTATACCCTATACGCTCTAGCTTATTATACTGGGATTTATTGGTAATTTGATGTAGTATTAAAACATACAAATTTAAGCTGAAATTGTGTAAATATCATTTCCTTTTCATTTAATTTTAGTAGTTCTACCATGTTGAATCCTATCATTTGAGAACCTTAAGAATAGTATATATTTAATAATTAAGTATATTAGGATGATCAAACAAATTTTAACAAAACTTTAGACATCTTCCAATAAAATAACATGACCCGACACATAAATTTCGGACAATAGTAAAGACAAAAATGAAAGCGGTCGATGACAATCCATTTGATGAGTTACATGTAAATATGTTAATTATCAAATGGTGACTATCAATTAATTGCCGAAATTTATATTAATTCCTGGCCACATACCCTCACAAAATTATTAAGATGAAATTAAAAAAGAATTAAAAATTGAAAAAGAAAACATAACCAAAAAAATAATCCTATGATAAGTTGCAATCGACCCGTCATTAATTACTGTCGCCAACTATTTAGCCATGCATAAGATACGGGATAAAAGATTTGCCGACTCTTGAAGCCGACACCTGCTTGGTAAGGTTCCACGAGACGGACCAATAGGATTGTGCCGACACGACTCAGGTTCCGTTTCCGTTATGTAACTTTTCTACGTGATAGACGAAAGCCATCGCCCAACGTTTTGCCGTCAGATCTCTGGGGTCACCATCGCGGTGACGATAAGAAATTGACTTTCAAGGTAAACTGAAGAACGTGGCGGTAAAAGATTGGACGGTGATATGGTCTTTACGGTGAGAACAGAAGTAGCGTATGGACCCCACTGGATTTGCGGGGTCCACCAGTGTCGGGATCCTTTGCCCCCAAACATCTTTTTGGTTTCGGGTCGTGGCGCACGTGTAATTGCCTTGCACACGTATTTGATCTGCAATGTCGACGTGGCCTCTCTGTTTAACCAAAAAGAATCAATAGACCATCGTTCAACCAAAAAATTTAGGTTTGTGGGTTTGGATAATTGTACCAAACCCAACAAGTAGAAAGTATTATAAATCGAGAGGAAACAACAATGCATGCACGGGTTCAAATACATGACCTTTTGTTATGATACCAAGTTAAGGATGACAATTAGAAGAGTGACTCCACTTAGATGTTACGTCCCTTGTCTTTTTCAACGTGAGATCCTTAACATGCTCTCTCGAGATGGTGCTTAGATTTATCAATCTTGGTTAAATCCTATTTTTGGACTATATGCTCGTTTAAGCATTTTAAACTCCGATATCATATTAAGAATAAAATAAATCATCACTCAACACAAAAATTTAAACTGATAGGTTGAGTAACATCTAACAAAAATATATCGAGAAAAGTATTTTTAATATCCACTTATAGGATGGGGATTCAAATCTTTTAGATTGATTTTGCTAAATTAAATTTAGATTGATATTAGTTTAGAATTTTATTCTTCTATACTTATTTAATTAATATTAATTAATATAACATTGAAGTCTTATGAATATATATCTATTGCTTCGAGAAAAATCATCATATGAAAATTCATTTCCTGGCATTCTATTGTAAGGAATGTATTATGTGTGCTTCTTTTGACTTTTAGCGAATATCTTAACGAGATAAGACAGTGATTTAGGGGTGGGGCAAGGATAGAGGAGTAAATCTAGGCTTTGACATACTCCATAATACCCTCATTTGAAAAATATATTTTCAAGTATATTGATTTGTCCGGAATATTTTTTTTTTATAAATAAATTTCAAATTGTTCACCGTCGATTTTGGACCCAATTCGAAATTAAAAATATGAAGTTTTGATTTTAGAAGGACAAACAATTGATCAATTCCAGTCCTGCCACGATATTTACGCATTTTTTCTTTTGGGTTTTTGCCACCTGCACATGGTGAATATTATATTTAAATACTTAAAATAAACAAATTAAGGTTTTATTGGATAACAATTCTATTTTTTTTAATTAGGATTGTTTTCTCAAAATTTTCACCTTTGTTCAACAAACATCTAAATTTTCAACAAAATTTTTAAAATAAAAACAAGTTTTCGTGAACTACTTATTTTTGTTTTCAAAAATTTTAGATTGGATTTTTAAAAATGATTTTTCAAAGTAGAATACATAGTTGTGTTCTAAATAATGGTTGTAAGTTTAATTTTTAAAAAATAATTATTATGAGATGTGGCATAATTTTTTAAGATAATAGAAAAGAGGATTTTTTTTATTACAACAATCATGAAGGTGAGAATTTGAATTCATGATCTCTTAGTACATATGTCGCTAAATTAAATTAAGCTCGCGTTGTGATAGAAAGGTGAGCTGTAGTTAAGCTAAAACATTAACTAACTTTTTTTTTTCTTTCAGTAGATTGAAGTTTCGAATCTAATAATTATTTTCTTAATATTATATATAAAAAGAAAAAAAATTATTGTGATAATTGGCTCCGTATCCAATCCATTTCCAGGGAAACCAAGGAGCAATTCAAGTTGGGCCTGTATGTTGCCCATTTGATAAAGATATAAGCCCATGATCATTTTGGGCTCAAAAGTGGAGTTTTGCACGAAATTCATTTGGGCTTTTAATTGGAGATTGAGAATGGAATGGAGTATTTGCTTTCAAGTTTCTACCCCTCGCTTGAAATAGGGATTCTTTTTAGTACTCAAAAATATATATTCTTTGCTCCATTCATAGATATTAATAAAAGAGAGAGAGAAATTGAGATATATTAGATTATACTTAAAATGGATTATTTTTTTAAGAATCTGTAGACTAAGATTCATTCTCCCCGACACGATTTTGTATTGATGTAGGATAATTTTATTACTATTTATATGTTGGGATTTTGTAGCAAGGAGAATGTGAAGAGAGATGGACTATCAGGTAAAACAAAAAACAAAACAAAAAAAGCAAAAAGAAAAAAGTAAATTATTAATTTTTATGTTGATTAGGAAACAAATTTATTAATAAAACTTAAAATATATAAAAATGTAATGATTTTTCTTTTCACTTACTTATCATTATTTTGCAAGTGATCTCTATCACTCTTGCGACTCGAGACTTTCAAATTCTAACATTATGGAGTTATTTATAAAAAAAAATTGTAATTAAAAAAGTTAAAAGGCCACATATTAAAGAATGATTTCTCTTTTTTGAGTACAAGAATGATTTGTTTTTATTCTACTACAAAAATTGAGAATATTATTTTTTTCATTCCATCATATTATTCAAATGTTTGTTTAATGTATTTGACTTTTTTTTTTTAATATTCTATGTGTGTCATTTTTTAAAATTATTTTATTATATGTAATTCGCTTCCGATTTTATTTTGTTTTGTTTTTTTTTATAATAAAAAAATAATCCATTGAATCGAATGGAAATCCCGTTTGTCCATGTTACAAAACACTAAAAATTGGCTTCTCTTCCTATCCCCTGAAAAGTGACAATAGATTGCTCCATAACAATCCATAAGGTGGATAATTTCTTCAATAATCCATCGAAGTGCAGCAAACTGGCTACCCTGAAAAATCAGTTTCAATTTGAATTGCATTTTTCTTCAACCCTTCTCTAATTGCTAGGGCTTCCAACATTTTGATATTGCTAGTTTCAACTTGTTTCTTTGTAAATATCGATTAATTTTATTGTAGGTACAGAACCCCACTCGATAAGCATACTTGCCTCCCACTCTTGTATTGTCCAACATCTAAATATGTTTTTGAGAGTGATCGTAGAATCAATGATTTTTGAAATAGAGATTTAACCATAATTGATTTAAGCAACATTTTGGAAATAGAATTAATCATCATACAAGTGATGTTAAAATATGTCTCAAAACACACCCCAATCTCAAAACATCTAATTATTCTTCAAGCTCGAGAGCTTGGACATATCTTCCCTCTATACGCCAATTACGATATGAAATTTATTATCTCATAACACGTGGTCCAATCAATACTCTCGTAGATCATCTTGTTTTGCATAACACAATGAATTTCTTACCTTGTGTAGCATATGAGATATTTATTTAGGAAAATTACAGTGATAGCAAAAATCTTTTATGTATTTCAAAATATGTCACCTATTTTTTAACAATTTTAAATATAACGTAAATTTTCACTTATATTAATAGTATATAAAATACTCATATCAGTATATCAGACACTCACATAGTATGTCAGATATATGTCATGTACATATTGTACATATTGACATTCATATCAATAGTATATCAGATGTATATCACATACATTTATCATTAGTCATATATATTATAGATATATTACATATGTATATCATTTGGGTAAAACTGTCATTTTAAGATTGGACCTCTGTTTTTTTAGAGTGTCATATTTGAAAAAACTAAATGTGTTTGTTATTTTACTCATTTTACTAAATGTTTTTATCATATTTGCAACTACCCTATTTTTTGTTTTGTGGGAGTATAATAAAACAACCATTGTGCCAACATGAACTTAACTAGCGTTAATTGACACCTGTCGTTGACGAATAAGTTGTAAGTTTGAATCTCCCGCTTCTCTTATTGTACTAACAAAAAATGAAAATAAAAATAAAACCATCATGATTAACCATGCCAATATCAATTAAAAATGATATAAGGTCCCTCACCCATGAAGAACCATTTATAGAAAAAATTATAGTGTAAATGAGAGACTAGGTAGACTAGTACTGATAAGAAAATGTTCTTAGCATTTTGTAGATTATTAGCTTCGATTGTTATGCTTGAAAAATCAATTTAATTAATGGCCAAAATTTGATAATGTTATTAAAAAAATAGAAAAAAAGAAGCAAGACCAAATGGATTTTTTAGATTAATTAATCGTTGAATTAATCAACTGCTAGTGCTATGCTAATGTTCTTCCTGTCAGATTTATTCTTTTTCACACTGTCACCCTTGAAAAGGAGCGAAAAACCTCTCTCCCTCTCTCCTTACCTTTCCATCGTTGTTGAAAATTCTCTTGTTCTTGTGAATTACAGATTTCTGGTAGCTATTTCTGTTTCGTTTCTATGGATTTTCCTTGAAAACGAAGCGAGGAATTTCTCTGTCGTCTCTTACATCCGACGGAAGCTAATCGTAAATCGTAATTGACGAGAAAGAGAGAGAAAAGCGAACTCCGACCCCACAATTTCTCCTCCGATTCTTACCTTCTCGTCGATTCTTTGCCTTTTCTCTGTTCAAAAGTTGCAACGATGTCCCGTTTATTCAGAGAGCGATCACGAGGAAGCTCAAGGAGGCATGGTTCGAGTTCGAGCTCAGTGCTAGTTGACACAACAACTAACACTACTTCGGCCGCCGCCGCTTCCACCAGCGCCGCTGCGACCTCCATAACCATGCCAGTTTATCCGATTGACGAGATCCCTTCGCCGTTCGGCGACTTAGGCCTGCAACTGTCCGACTCGGAGCTTCGAGTAACCGCGTACGAGATCTTGATTGGATCGTGCCGGAGCACCGGAGGGAAGCCGTTAACTTATATCTCGCAGTCGGAGAGGGGAGTTGACCGGTCGATGTCGACGGCGCCGTCGCTACACCGGTCGCTGACGTCGACGGCTGCGAGCAAATTTAAGAAGGCGCTAGGGCTTAAATCGTCGTCGTCGGCGAAGAAGAGGACAATCGGAGGCGATGATTCGGGAAGTCAAGGTCGAGCGAAATCGGGATTGACGGTTGGGGAGTTGATTAGGGTTCAGATGAGAATTTCAGAGCAGATTGATTCGAGAATTAGAAGGGCACTGTTGAGGATCACTGCTGGACAGGTACGTTTTGAAACTTGGAAGTGAAGTCGAATGTTCTGCTTCGTGGGTTAGAAAGTTTCGGGAAGTGACATGGAAAACATAACTTTCCCCCCCTTCTGCTTCGTAATTCGTTTTGATGATAGATTATTGCTTGTCTTAGCAGCTTCCCGTGGAAAAAAGACGCGATTGTGATTAATTTGGATGAGAAGCTTTTGTGAACGTGTGTTATTACTATTTTCCTATATGCTTTGGAAATGCTTAGTATATTTAGCAAATGCATCTTTATTACATTATTTGAGGATTATGGATTCAAGAGTTTAGCCATTTGGGTGGCTTTTGTGGTAAAAGATACCAAGGCCGCCTCGAGATGAAAACTTGATAATTTAGAACTCTTTTAATCTCCCAGAGCTTGTTTCAAAGTAGACCAACCCGGTCTCAAAATCTGGTCCTAGAGTAGATGAAGCCTCCTAGGGGTCTATAGGTAGGCCATGGGCATAATGCAAATAGTGGAGTCCTCCAATACAAAGAGCCATGAGGCATTTCTGTATGTTGCAATCCATCTTTTATGCCATGTGTTAACGCTCCTTGTACTTTTGTCAGCTTGGAAGACGCATAGAGTCGATGGTTCTGCCCCTTGAGCTCTTTCAACAGCTCAAGGCCTTGGACTTTCAAAACAGTGAAGAATACATGGCTTGGCAAAGGCGGTATTTAAAGGTTCTTGAAGTAGGACTTCTATTGCATCCTCACATGCCGCTAGAAAAGACAGGTGATGCTCCAAAACGTTTTCGGCACATTGTTCGTGGTGCTATGGAGAAACCCATTGATGCAGGAAAGAACTTTGAAACAATACAAGACCTCCGAAGTATCGTGTTGTCTCTTGCTTGTAGATCAGTTTGCGAGTCTGATCCAAGCACGTGCCATTGGGCAGATGGGTTCCCTTTAAATCTCAGGCTCTACCAAACGCTGTTAGAAGCTTGTTTTGATGCTAATGATGCAACTTCTATCATTGAAGAGGTTGATGAGGTCTTGGAACACGTTAAGAAAACTTGGGTGGTGCTTGGTATGAACCAGATGCTGCATAATCTTTGTTTCTCGTGGGTTTTATTCAATCATTATGTTGGCACGGGGCAGGTGGCTAGTGACTTGTTATTTGCATCCAAAAGCCTGTTGGCTGAAGTTGAGAACGAGGTTGAGTCCTTCAAGGATCCTATTTATTCAACCATCCTGAATGCCACTCTTAGTTCGATTCTGGTTTGGACGGAGAGAAAGCTTATTGCATATCGCAGCGACTTTCACAGTGACAATATTGAGTGTATGCAAAACCTAGTTTCTATTGCAGTGTTATCGTCCGAGTTAATGCAAAATGGTCACAACCATGATTGGAAGAAGGTAGAAGTTGATGTGGCTTATAACAAGGTTGATAAATATATACGATCGTCACTTCAAACGGCTTTTTCTAAGGCAAGTGTGATCAGTTAAAGATTCTCTCCTATTAATTGACTTTGTTTAACTCTCTAAGGGAATGCTTGGGTTAAAGTTATTTTAGTTTGGATTTATGAAACTTGAGGTTGGAAATCTAAATTTGAATTTGTGTGATCTTTGTTGGAACTGTATAATGGAATAGGCTATAGAAACTTGATTTTATGTAACGGTTGTCTTTTTCTTTGTCTTGAAATTTTTTTGTTATGCTTTGGCAAGCCAGCTTCCTTTTTCCCTGCTTCATGCATTGTCACTGAAGACTCTTCTTGTCCTCATAACAGAAAATGGAGCAGGTGAAATCAAGCAAGTATTCCTCTAAAAACCAGAAAAGTCCAGTTCATGTTCTTTCCGTCCTTGCACAAGACATGAGTGAACTGGCCTTTGACGAGAAGGCGATGATTAGTCCGATATTGAAGGAATGGCACCCTAATGCAGCAGGAGTAGCCGTGTCAACACTTCATTCTTGTTATGGGAAGGAACTGAAAAAATTCATTTCGGGTATCGGTGAACTGACGCCTGATGCTATTGAAGTGCTGAACGCAGCTGATAAATTGGAGAAGGATCTCGTACAGATCGCAGTAGGAGATTCGGTAGACAGCGAAGATGGTGGGAAGTCCATAATACAAGAGATGCCTCCTTATGAAGCTGAAGCGCTAATTGGGAACCTCGTGAAGTCGTGGATCACTATGAGAGTGGACAGGTTAAAGGAATGGATTGGTAGATTCCTTCAACAAGAGGTATGTGGTTGTGACATATCTGGCTGTTATATAGATTTAGATTGGTGGTAGTTCTGTATATTGGAAATGGTTTGCCTCTAAATATAGGTCTATAGACTGGGGATAAACTCTGGCAGTTACATATTTGTACATTTTACTATACTTTTCATATTGATATTGAACTATCATTTATGAACACTTTTGATAGGTGTGGAACCCACGTGCAAACAAAGAGCATATTGCTCCTTCTGTCGTTGAAGTTCTACGAATTGTCGATGAAAGTTTTGAAGCATTTTTTCTGTTACCGATACCGCAGCACGCATCGTTGCTTCCTGATCTAATGACTGGTCTTGATAAATGCTTGCAGCAGTACATACTTAAGGCAAAATCTGGCTGCGGTGAGTGTCCTATTTTTACTACAGCAAGATTTTTTATTTTTTATTTTTAGAACTTAAAGGAAGTTATTGATCTTGTACAACCATCAAATGGATATTATATCTTTTCAGGTTCTCGAAGCACCTATATTCCTGCTCTTCCTGCTTTAACTAGATGTTCGAAAGGATCAAAGTTCGGCGTGTTTAAAAAGAAGGAAAAATTGCAAACAGGTCAGGGTAGAAAAACCCAATTTGGGATCACAGGCATGGACAACTCTTTGTCGATACCTCAGCTATGCGTTTGTATCAATTCTTTGCACCATATTCGGAGCGAGCTGGAAGTTCAGGAAAGAAAAGCAATTGCCCGTCTTAAGAATCTCGATTCTACTTACACAGATGCTGTTAGGAACCAAGCTGGGAAATGGTTTGAGCTCTCGGCGTCTTCATGTGTGGAAGGGATAAGGCAACTATGTGAAGCAACAGCATACAAAGTTGTATTTCATGATCTCAGTCAATTTTTATGGGATGGCTTATATATACGGGAAGTTGCATCTTCAAGGATTGAGCCATTCCTTCAGGAGCTTGAGCAATATTTAGAAACTATTTCATCAACAGTTGTCCATGACAGAGTCAGAACGCGAGTTATAACTGACGTGATGAAAGCCTCTTTAGAATGTTTTCTTTTGGTTTTACTTGCTGGGGGACCGTCTCGTACTTTCCTTAAGCAAGATTCAGAACTAATAGAGGAGGATTTTAAGTTTCTTACAGATCTATTTTGGTCTAATGGGGATGGACTGCCTGCTGATTTGATTAGTAAACATGCAGGAAACGTTAAGGGAGTTATCGATCTATTTTGTTCAGACTCAGAAAGTCTAATCGAACAGTTCAAATGTGCAATGGTGGAATCACATGGCACTCAAGCTAAATCCAGGCTTCCTTTGCCACCAACTTCTGGCCATTGGGGTCCAACCGAGCCGAACACCCTTCTCCGTGTCTTGTGCTATCGCAACGATGAGATAGCTGCAAAGTTTCTCAAGAAGACTTACAATTTGCCCAAAAAACTATGACAGATTTGCTGACGAACTTACCAATGTAAATGATTCTCTTCAAGATTAGAGCTGGAATAGAATTCCATGCCTCACCAATCCAATGATATACTGTACATAGAAGGCAGCCTTGTGCCAATTGTGGCAACAAGTTATGAGTTCGTGCATTGAAATTTACGGTCCTCAGAGAGAACATTCTTGCTTGATATCGTCGTAGGAAAGTGCAGTTTCTTGCATCCACAGTCCCGGTGCGAGATATGCAGACTTTTGTTCCTCTGGATCCTTACAGTTACAGCCTGTTCTATACATAGTTAGGTAAAAGGACAAAGAACACAGCATACTTGGTGAGGTTCCTCTGCTTTCTTCAACCATCTGATTGTGACACACTTCTTTTTAACATACATATCTCATACCACACCGTAAGAAATGACACACAAACTTCAACTTTAAATAGGGAGTTAATTTTCTTCTTTTGGCAGTTGTAATCTGATACTGATGATTTTTGTGTTTCCCTCCCCTGTATGTTCATTGATTGAAGTGTATGTCGTGAGTTTTTAGTTGTATATTGATTTAGGCTTGTAGATTTGTAGAAGAATGAGAAGGAAGATGGTGCATTTTGGGCTGATTATATTCATATTTGAGAACAGCGTGATTTTAAATCTTTCCCCACCTGCTTCGAACCAATAAATCATGTGCATTGAGATGGAAAATTTGTTAAATGTTGTAGATTGAGATTGTATACGTTTTTATGACAATAGTTTCTTCCTCTCTTGTGCTTCATTATTATTATTATTTGTAGTACATGTATAGCATTTGAACTTCCGACCTCAAAGGAAGAAGTAGATGCGTTAAACTATTTCGGACCTCAAATGAAGCAGTAGATGCGTTGAGTTATTTCAGGTTGGTTAATGGATGATTGATTTAAATATTGATTCATATCATCGATTAATATAGATATTATAATAGTTGTTCTAAAAATTAAAAAAATTATAATAATTTAATTTTTAGTTCCATTAAAGGTGTGAGAATTTGAGATGTTTTGATTAGTTGAGTTATGTTTATATAAGTAATCCTAATAAAATTTAAATACTATTCTGTTCCTTTTAAAATGTTCATTTTTTCCACTTACTTTTAACTTCTGCTTATTTTAGTTTACGTACTTTTAAAACATTTTCCCACTTATTTTTAACTTCTGCTTATTTTATTTTATGTACTTTCAAAACATTCATTAAAAAACTGATAATTTTAGTCTCTATTTGTAAAATTTTAATCTACATTTGGTCTTTATAATTTGAAAAACTAATAATTTTAGTCTCTATTTGTAAAATTTTAACTACATTTGGTCTTTATAATTTAAAAAACTGATCATTTTAGACTTTATTTGTAAAATTTTAATCTACATTTTGTGCATAATATAAATTTTTTAATACAAATTTAAGATTATATTTTAAGAAATTTAGTAAAGGTAGTTTCATGCTAAAATTTGGATTGAAATAAAATAGATGAAAGTAACAATCAAAATTAAAAAAAAAAAGTCAAATTTTTAAGAGTATAAAGACTAAACAAACGTATGTTGTAGTTGAAAATTTTATAAAAATTATTCAAATCACTTGCACAAAAAAAAAATTAAAAAAAATCATGAATGTTAGAGAGAAAAAGGGAAAAGGAAAACACATCCATAAAATTTGGTCATTTTGGACGTATGCTAGCTCTATGGTCAATAGTATCCTATACCGTTTTAGATTTCTACGAGTAGGATTTTAGTTTAATTTTGAATTTACCTTTACTTATTTCATTTTCATTTATAGTTTTTTTTAATATAAAATAGTTATTTCCATAAATTAATATCACAATCCTTTAATTAATGTGGGTCTCATATTAATTGTCAATTCAAATCTCTTAATTCACCCCTTCAAATCCTTCCAAAAAGATTGATTTTCTTTATTTATCAATATTATTAATTAAAAAATATTCAAATATCATGATCCTCATTTCTTCCAATTTCTGCTACATAAAACTAGAGATATAAATAATACATAAAACAATAGAACCAGAGATATAATATACGAGTATATAGTTCTGATTTCTCTGATTATGTGGTTCTATTTCCGTATGATATATATATTTATGTATTGTTTTATTTCTTCCGATTTCTCGATATTGTTCTATTTCTGTAGGATATATATTATATCTCTAGTTAAATGATACATAAAACAATAGAACAAAAGATATAATATATGAGTATATAGTTCTGATTTCTCTGGTTCTATTTTCGTATGATATATATTATATCTCTAGTTTTAAGAACTAATTTAAACAATAGAACCAGAGAGCAAGAGATGAACCTCGATTCTGTCCAAAATTTACACCTAAATATAGCATAAACTACGATATAATGGGAATCGATGGACTGAAATGCTCACGCGATGGAGGCCGGAGATGAAATTAGATGTTACCGTATAATTGAGCCGCCTGAGACAAAGGGAGACATCAACGATGTTACCGTATAATGGTAACCAACGGAATTAGATGCGACGGAGGCTGGCGGTGAAATGTTCTGCAAACAAAGAAATCAGAATCGCCAGAGACACGACGATGTTGTAGAAATGATCCGATATTTTTGTTAGGATAAGTGTAAATTGTATACTTTTTCACCATTCTACGTAATTAGGACTCTTAAATACTCTTAAATAGACGAATTATAATGGAAAACACCAGCCGTGGAAGGGTACAAATGGAAACTAAAAAAGTGAGGAAAAAAGCGGAATATCGTATAAAGAAAGGGGTAATAACGAGAATTCAAGAAGGGGCGGCGTCGAAGGTTGGTGCGTGAACTGCAGCATATATATATATAGCTTGCCCATTACCCCAAGCCGGAATTTCCGTCTCAGCGAACCCAAGTTCTCGCTGAGGATCGAACCAAAAACCATATCTCTCTTTCTCATTCCTTCTCTTTTCTCTCTGCTCAACCGAGGCCATCGCTGGAAGCTCACCTTCTTTACTCACGGAGCCGTCGCCGATCTACGCCTTTCGGCGTCTATTTCCTAGTTGCAGAAACAAAGTCGGTTTCCGCGTCTGTCGTGTTTCAGAGGTTCGCTACCTGTAAGTTTCATTTGTTTCGTGATTGATGGATTTTGAACTGGAATCTGGAAACAGGATAGTGTTATTCTTGTCTCTGATGGTGAGAATTATTGTGCTATAAGCTGTTTCTTCTCTTTTCCTTCATATTCGTGTGGAACGGAGAGATTATTTTAGCATTCCGAAGATCTATTTAATAATCGATCAAGAATGTTTTCTCCGTGAATTCGAAGTCATTGAGTTGAACATTGATGGTGTTTTTTTGTCTCTACTGGTGAGAATCGTGATTTCTTATGCTATAAGTTCTTCTTTCTCCTTTCTTCCTTCATATTCGTGTGGAGCTGGAGATTTTATTCTAGTATTCTGAACTCTGAAGGTCTATTAGTATTTTACAGTCGATAAAGAATGATTTCTATATGAATTTTCGGAGTCATTGAGTTGAATATTGATGGTTTGATTCTTGCTTCTGGTGATGAGAATCGTAATTTGATTTCTCATGCTATAAGCTATTGCTTCTCTCTTACTTCATATTCTTGTGGAACTGGAGATCTTGTTCTAGCGTTCTGATGAACTATTCGTATTTTAAAATCGGTAAAGAATAATTTATCTATGAATTTGGAGTCGTTGCGTTGAATATTGATGGTGTTATTCCCGTTACTGGCAGTGCGAATTGTAATTTATTATGCTATAAACTATTTCTTCTCTTGCTTCATATTAGTATGGAACTGGATCTCAAATTCTAGCAGTCCGAAGATCTTACTGTCTTCTAGAATCGATAGAGTATGATTTCTCTAACTTTGGACTCATTGATTTGAATATTGAAGATTCTTGGCATGCCAATAATTTCTGGCGTTTTATTTTATTTAACTTTTTCATCGATTATCTTGATTATGAAGTTGACTTCCAAGTTTATTTAGTTGGAATTAAAGTAGTGTGAAATGCAACTAAGTACTCTTTAACAAAGAACTCTCATAAATTGTATAGAAGACAAGTCCAATTTTGTTACAGTAAGAATAGTTTTTAAGTTTTAATCTCCTTCGCCTACTTAGAATCAATAAATTTATAGTCACAATCTCACCTCAGGTTTCAAGTTTTGAAATTCTATGGAAGTCAAACAATTTGGCAGACATCTGATTGACAGTTTCTCTTTGTAATTGTTGTTTATTGCATCAATGTCTCGACCTTTGGCTAGGGTTATATCAAGCTGGAAACTGATGTTTTTTCAAGCTTCTTTTCAAATGAATTAACCATTGGATTGAGCTGATGATCTTATTCTAGAATTTTAATGATTTATTCGTATTTTAAAATTGATTATAATTGAATTCTCCATGAATGCAGAGTCATTAAGTTGAACATTGAAAGGCCCTTGCCTGCTCTTCTTTTTTTTTCTTTTTTTTTGAAAAAAACTCTGTCATCAATTATCTGATCCTGAATTTGATTCCAAATTTCTCTGATTGGAAATAAAAAGTCTGTAACTAAATAATCTTTTATAAACAATCCTCAGAAATTGGTTATAAACGCAGGTCAAATTTTGTTATAGTTAGGTGAGGTTTCTCGTTCCAATTTCCTTCTTCTACTTAGAATCAATGAATTTATAATCGCGACTCACATCAATATTCGGTCACATTAGTTTCAAGTTTTGAAATTCTGTGCAAGTCAATCAATTTGGTAGCCATCTGGTTGATAATTTCTCACTTCTTCTATTGTAATTGTTGTATATTGCATCAATGTCCCAACCATTGGCTAGTTTTATATCAAGCTGGAAGCAAATGATCTTTTGATTTGACCCTTGGATTGGCCAAGGCCCCAAGCAGACTAACCCCTTGGGTTTTACTTGCTACTAAAACAAAATTAAATTAATTCAAAGGTTTTATACATAAGTTGTATCAGAAGCGATTGATGAGAACATCCTACTTAAAAATTAAATTGGGTTAATTTCATTGGAAATGTCAACAGAGTTTTCTGTTAAGGTAGTATTTATTGAAATAAGTTATCCTCCCACCTTATTTGCACCTGTTTTTGCGAGTGAACTAGAAACTTTTCCCCTCTTTTCCCTTATAGATTGAAACTTATTATTCTGGGAAGCTCTCAGCTTCTTCATTTTTTGCTAGCAACTATTATTGGTCAGAATTGAATGGATTCTCTCAAATTTAAAGCCCCTTGTTAGTGAGAGATCCTTTTTACTGCAGAAGTAAATTCTGGTCTGGGTTAATGGTATTTTAGATCAAGGTGTTTGTTAGTTTTTTCACTTTCAACAAATAATAACATTTCATACCAATTGATATTTTAGTCTCTGCAGATCCTTTTAGTTAGGCAAAAATCATGGCAACTCTGAAAGACCTTCTTCCTGCTGTAAAGTCAACGACTGTAATGCACTATGATCACTCAAATGATCCATGGTTCAAGCAGCGGTTTAGTACATCAGAAGCAGAGCAAACTTCTGTTATCAAACCCATTCCTGTGCCACCTTACTTGAAGCGTAGTGGATTTGTTCCACGGAAAGTAGAGGATTTCGGAGATGGTGGTGCATTCCCAGAGATTCACATTGCTCAATACCCACTTGACATGGGTAGAGACAAATCATCAAAGCCTGGATCAAAGATCCTTCCTGTTACAGTGGATGCTCGTGGAAATGTTGCATATGATGCTATTGTCAAGCAGAATGAAAATTCTAAAAAGATTGTCTACTCGCAGCATAAAGACCTCATTCCAAAGATTTTGAAAAATGATGAAGACCATGATGAGGAAGAAGATGAAGAGTTGCAGAAAGAGATTGAAGAAACGACCGAGGAAACAAAGTCTGCACTCGAAAAGATAGTTAATGTCAGATTGAGTGCAGCTCAGCCTAAAAATGTACCCAAACAATCATCGGATTCAAAGTTTATCAAGTATAAGCCATCTCAGCAATCAGCTGCTTTTAATTCAGGTGCCAAGGAGAGAATAATTAGAATGGTGGAGATGCCAGTAGATCCACTTGAGCCTCCAAAGTTCAAGCATAAGCGTGTTCCTAGAGCTTCTGGTTCTCCGCCAGTGCCTGTCATGCATTCCCCACCTCGTCCCGTCACCGTGAAGGATCAACAGGATTGGAAGATACCACCTTGTATTTCAAATTGGAAAAATCCAAAAGGTTATACAATCCCACTTGATAAGCGCCTTGCAGCTGACGGGAGAGGCCTTCAAGAAGTCCAAATTAATGACAATTTTGCAAAGCTATCTGAAGCACTGTACGTTGCAGAACAGAAAGCTAGAGAAGCAGTTGCAATGAGATCGAAGGTTCAGAAAGAAATGCTCATGAAACAGAAAGAGAAAAAGGAGCTGGAGCTCCGTGCTTTGGCTCAGAAAGCTCGGTCTGAGAGGACTGGAGCTGCACCTCCTTCTGCGATTCCTTATCCATCTGAGAGGAGCGCAGAAGATGCTTCTGAGGTGAAAGGGGATTTCGAGCGTGTAAGAGAAAAAGAGAAGGATTTACCAAGGGAGACGCGGGAAGAAAGGGAAGAGCGGTTGCAGCGCGAGAAGATTCGTGAAGAACGACGTCGAGAGAGGGAAAGGGAAAGAAGGTTAGAGGCCAAAGATGCAGCAATGGGGAAGAAGAGTAAGATTACAAGAGATAGAGATCGTGATATCAGTGAGAAGGTTGCACTTGGTATGGCTTCTACTGGAGCAGGTAGAGAAGGAGAGGTTATGTATGACCAGAGGCTATTTAACCAAGATAAAGGAATGGACTCTGGATTCGCCACTGACGACCAGTACAATATATACGACAAGGGCTTATTTACTGCTCAACCAACTCTTTCAACCCTTTACAGACCCAAAAAAGATGCTGATTCCGATATGTATGGAGGTGCTGATGAACAGTTGGACAAGATTATGAAGACTGATCGCTTCAAACCCGACAAGTCGTTTTCGGGCACTGCAGAAAGGTCTGGACCTAGAGACAGGCCAGTTGAGTTTGAAAGAGAGGTCGAGGAAGCCGATCCATTTGGACTTGATCAGTTCTTGACTGAAGTGAAGAAAGGTAAAAAAGCTATGGATAAAGTTGGCAGTGGCGGGACGATGAGAGCCAGTGGTGGTTCTTCGACGCGAGATGGTTATGATGGTGGCTCCGGTAGAACTCGCATTGGGTTCGAAAGAGGGCATTAGGAGGTACAATGCAATCAGTTTTATCATGTATTTTGACCTTTTATTGAGTGCCATTTTTTTACCCTATTTGTTTTCTGTATGCTTTTTCTTCTTGCGTTGGAAGATCTCTTACTCATCTGGATTGAGTTTCGTTGCGACAGGTGGAAAAGTTGGCATACTGATCAAGGGAATAATTTTCGGAGAAAATGGTGCCAAATTTTTCACATGTATATCTTAGATGCCTTGAGGTGACTTTTTCAATCTTTATCAATTTATCATTCACGAGATAATTTTTTCATGCATTTTTTGAATGATTTAAGATATTTCTGGTCTAGTTTAAAAACACAAAATTACGATTTTCTTTTCAAAATTTCAGGAAGAGTTGTTATAGATTAAGTTGGATGTATTAGTGAATTTTCATTTTCATCTGACGTTATTTTAATTTTATTTTTGTGTATTGCGATCTTTACTTTACACTTGAGATTTGAATCGGCCTAGGGAACAAACAATTGAGATTTGAATGTCACTTTTTTTTTTCTCTTTAATTTTCGATTGAAAATTTGTTACCTTCTTTAATTATTTGCTTATCTTCTTCTTTGTCGATCACAGGTGAAACGGTTCATTTAGGAAAAAAAAAAGGAACATAGAACCTACGCTGGATTTTCCTTTCCGATTCTCTTGCTTTGATTTATTAACCGAAAACCCTATTCGTGAGAGAGTAATGATGAAAAAGAATGATCGACGACGACCGCCACCAAATAATAAATTATTAAGAAAAATAGGAGAAAATGAAAGCTACCGAATCATGGATTTTGGAGGGCAAACACGTCGACAGGTATTCTCTTTCACCCATTTTGAAGCACATATAATAAAAATTCGACTTTTAAATGTTTGATAAGATTTTTGTTTCTGGTCTTTTATCTCCTGTTTATAGTTTTATTTTCGATGTCTCTCACTTTTTTCTATTTTTGAAAACTATGCTTGTTTTCTTCAATTTCTATGAATATTTATAACATAAGAAGGCAATAAGAGTTTATTAAGATAGCAAGTTACTACGTGAACCTAATATCTGAAAGACACAAATGAAATTTATTAATATCATTTAAGGAAAAGGAAACTTATAGAAATTAATTTTATTGAAGGATTAATTTTGTAGAGAGAAATAGAATACTTTAGTGAGAAACACGATAAAAATAAACATGATGTTGGGGGAGCGGGGGCTTGATTATAAGGTAAGGGCAAAGTCGAGAGAAATAAATGCTCAAAACATGAAGTTGGGGGAGCGGGGGAAGTATTTTTAGTCTCTAAATTTGCATAAAAATTTTCTATTCAATTTGTTAAATTTGCTGTCTTATTTGTTGACTTTGGTTTTGTATTTAAAAAATTAATAAAAGTGAATCTATTAATCACTTCACTTAACAAAAATTTTGAAGTGAGAAAAATAAGGTACAGAAGTATATGAGAGAGACATTGTTGAAAGAAAGTGGGCTACCTATCGTGTCGGAAAAAAAAAGATTTCGAGAAGTAGAAAATTTTTTATTTTTAAATTCACTTCTAATTTCATAAACATCTTTTCAAAATCTTAGAACTGGAAATTTAATGGACCACGAATCAACCATTCAACAAAAGAATCTGAAGTTATAAAATTCGACACCCAATTCTAAATATTTATCCATTTAGAAATGTACTCTGCTCAGTTAAATAATAAATAAAATACGTATTATTCTGTTAAATATCTCTTACTTTTCTGTATTTTTTTTCCTACCCAGCGAAAACAAAAATGATTTTTTATTCACCAAAACCCTGGACTCAAAACAGCATCTAATCTCCAACTAATTACATAATCAATTTATGATAATTAAAAGAAGAAAGTTTTTGTGACAGAGAGCATTCACCTGAACCAGACCAAGTTAGGTTGCATTCTCGCATTTGACAGCAATTCGTAGCACTTTTACGTCTCTGCCCTTAGTCTTGTGGCTTCTGCTGCTGTTTTCCTTTGTGTGCCAAGGGGCAAGAATGACATTTTCAGCTAACCCATTCAGAAAAATTCACAAAGACATTTAAACTTGAAACTGACTTCAATCCTCTAAAATTTTCTTAGAGATACTTTTAGACACAGCTGGGATATCGTTATCTCTACTAACTCTCAAATCTCAAACTTTACAAGAAGTGTTTGGAACTGTTCGAACAAGATTAGAACAAGGTTTTGCACTCAAAATAACATGCAAAATTTGGTCGGATAAAGAAGAAATCATTTAAGAGCAAAGCAACAATAAATATTGGTAAAGGAAAAGAGAGCAGGGCAGAAATCAACAAACGAATATTGTATTGCCCCCTCCTGTATAACATTTGATTGATAATTTACCTGCTGAACAGACCCACAAGAAAGAAAAATAATTAATAAATTGCGAAAATGGCCGATTTGGCTTCACTAAAACAGTGAAAGAGCGGATAGTGGAGTAAGTATTACTTGCATATTATGGCTGTCACAACAAGAAGTTGGCTGCTGCTCTCAGAAGTTCTTGGTAAAGACCTCCGAATCAATTTGCTGAATGTTCGGAAAAATCTGTCTTAGTCTGGCGAAATAGTTGGGAGACTTTGCCTGCAAACAGTGACGATTTTAAATTTAGATGGTGTCAAAGAAAGTTGAATATGTCTAACAACTTGGACGAAAATTCCAAATGCAGAGGTCCATCAATATGAATAGCTGCAGGATATTACATCGAATAAAAATTTTAAAAACTGATTTTGAAATCTCAATTTTTTTAAATGAAAAAACGAACCAATTTTTTAAAATGAAAATCTCAATTAATGGTTCTCATTAGCCTTTATTTCTTTGACCAACCCCGCAAGAGAAATCCTAGCTTAAGAGGAGATGCAGGGCATTCTCTATTATTTTAGATTTAAGAAAAATATCAGATACATGCTGATACATGAGGTATAGCATATACGACACAAAACTTCTATTTGATCCATTAAATTCCTGTTCTGAGTCCTCTCATGTAAATTATAAGATAACTAGATAACAATTTCAGATAGCTGATTATAAATAGAGTGAGTAGATGTAGCAAGCATGCCAAATAGAACAATAATTACGCATAAACCTATCAGGGAATAATTACTAAGAGAAGTTGCCAAATTGATTAATTCAAATAAAGCTCATTTGATAATCATTTTTTTTTTAATTTTCCGTTTCCTAAAAACAGGCTTGTTCAGGAACAATTTCTTTGTCTGTATGCATTTTTAAACTGTTTTTAAAATCCTAGTAAAATTTTAAGAACTAAAAATACTAGTCTACAAAGTTTAATAATTTTCAAAAGTGTCTTTAAAAATAAGAAAATTAAACAAATAATTATCGGTCAATAGCTTTATTCTTTAAAAACCAAAAACTAAAATAACTTTTTATCAAATAAGGTCTCAGACACTTTTTCCTCAGAAGTTAAAAAGCTGAAATACGGAATATAAAGAAATGTAGACCAAAAAGAGATTATCACACAAGTGAAGCACCAACGAGCCAGAAGCAATTAGTCGATGAAACATTAACCAGTTTGGAAACTTACACATGGATTGTTCTCAAGGTAGATGGTTGTGAGCTTCTGTCTTGAACCAGCAACATCCTCAGAAATGCTTTCAAGTGATTCTATTTGGTTGTCGTTAAGCCACAAATCTTCTAAACTGGAAAGATAGATCCAATGAGGAGACCGGATTATCACCCTAAAAAAGTTAAGCATGTTGTACAAGACGGAGCTAGGGAATTCGTGATACCATGTCAGATTTTGAATGTCACTCACACTCGTTAACTTATTTGATGAAACATCCAATATACGAAGATTGACTAAGGTTGACATGCTTTCAATTTTTGAAATTCCATTATGGCTCAGATATAGTTCTTCCAAAGCAACACAGTCCTGGAAAGTTGGGGCAAACAACGAAGATAAAAGTTCACATTGAATGCAGCAGGAGGTTTATCTTGCAAGTGCAACAACAAACATTTGCCACATTCAGTTATCATCATACCTCAAATCCTGTCATTGAAGTCAAACGATTGCTCTGTAAACTAATTTTCTTGAGACATTTTAGTCCGCAGAGGTTAACTGCCTTGATCCGGTTACGACCTAACCAAAGCTCCTGTAAATTGGTCAAGTTTTTCAAATTCTCCATTACCTGTCAAGCAGCACAGGAACTTCAATCGCAATACTATTATTCAAGAACCTTCATATCTGTTGAGCAGAAACAAACTAAATTCTCATTCATTTACTTCTTCAGGACTCTTATTTTTGAGCTTTTTTGTTTCACCATGTGCATTGCGCCTTCAATATATAAAGAATACTGTATGAAATAGTAAAGCATGGATGATCATATATACACTTCATAATATACCTATGACTACTAGTTGTAATTACAGCTCATAAAAACTCATATTGTAGACTAGTTGATACAGCATAGATTAGATATAGAGAGCAAACCCGCAGTCTATTGGAACCAAGCTCAAGAATCCGCAACTGCTGGAAGTGGTCTAGCTCTTCGATTCTAGCAACTTCATTCTTAGATACATAAAGTTCCTTCAGTGAATTGGAGACCTTGGATAAGCCATGTAACGAAGTGATTTCGTTGAAAGAAACATCAAATATCAAAAGCCTCTTGTATATGCTCGCATCAGGTATTTTCGTCATTTGATTGTCTCTAAGAACAAGCTCCTGCAACAACGAAGATAAAAACAGCAAGGTGTTGGATTATTCTGGAGTTGTATCACTCTAACGATCATCAAGCGACATTTTCGATAATATGATTAAGTGAAAACAATCACATAGCAACATAATAATATAGATATAGCTTTAAAACTCACACTGTACGCAGTCGACAGCAAAGAATATACATAAGGAGCTCTCTAAATTGAAATGCGAAGCAATATTCCACCAATTCCGAAGTATTTTTCTAAAACCGAACACGAAGAGGAACGATTGAATACCTCGAGACCTGACAGTGCGTTCCAGCGAGAAAGCGATTCAGCGGCAGCATCATTGATCAGATTCTGACGAATAGAGAGCTTCTTCAGGTTCGAGAGCTCTCCAATTCGAGAGTCCAAACTCGAAAGTCGATTCGCCGTCAGGTCCAACTCCGTTAAACTAGAAGGCAGCTCGATAGAGTCGAGGTCGTGGAGCTGAAAGCTGGTGAGATCTAGAACCGTAGAATTGAGATCATCCTGTATCGTCGGATCATCCGCCTTCGATTCCGGAATCGGCGATGATTCTGCTACAGCGTCCATGCAAAACCTAGAAATTGCAGACCGGGGAGAAGCTGAAGCTTGTGTCGCAGAGAAAATGGAGCTTCTGCTTTCTTCTGATTGATCGGAATTCTGGGTTTGCGTTCAAGAAACGACCTCTTAAATTCTTAACGAAGGGATCGGGCCCCGCAGGCCTCACAGTTTGGGCTTCAATAGCGAATCGGTGTGGGGGCCCAATTCGTGACGATGGGCTTTTTAAAATCAGATCAAGGCACTACAAGGCCCAAGCTTCTTCTTTGGGCCATGGCTTATGAAGGCATCTTGGGCTTTATTTCAATTTGCCTATACTTGGACATTTGTGTTTATTTAGATCCTGAGTTTAAAAAGTTTTACCTACTCCCTTGTATTTTGAATGAAATTTTATTTTCATAATATTATTAACTAAATGAAAGGATGGTATGATATGTCTGATTAGATAAATGTTAACTAATTTATTACGACATGAATCACAAAGTTCAGAAGGGAGTGGACAATTGGATAAAATTGAAAAATTTCATCCATCAAATAAATTTTATACAGTACTTTAGAAAAATTAAAACATGTACAGAAAGAGAGAATCGGTAACAATCATATTTCCAAGTCTATACATGGAAGGGCTTAAAACTTTTTCTTTTGATCTATGATTTATTAAGGAATTTTGAACTTTGTTTTATCTTAGTTCTTTACGAATGCAACAAAGGTGAGGGATTGAACTCTTATCGAGTTTTTCTTTTAATATTTTATCTGATCTTTACCAATTGACTTGTTGTCTTTGCCAATAGATTTCAACATGTTAAATTTTTAAATCAAAATACTTTGAAACACGTATAGAATTCCTTTTTTTTTGTCAAATTAAAATTTGTTACTTAAGACCATAGAATATATCGTACATAGATATAGATATTAGAGGACTATAATTTAGAAATTCTAATTAGAGTATTATCAAGAGAGATTAGAGAATGCATTCAATGCTATATAGTTCTTAAAATATAACATGTTCACGTTACCTCAATTTAAATTTTCAATTACACGTAACTTAGATTCCTTGAGAGTTATATATTCAAATGTCTCTATAATGCATCACTATTCATTGATGGATAAATGAAAAGGATTTGTCTATGACTCATCAAAGATACTTGATGTGAATTGTGTAAATTGTGATTATTCGTGTGTAGACTAAAATAACAAGAATTTGATCTCTCCATCATGACTTCGCTACTACCAAGATCATGGCAAGTTTATTTGCTATAAACACTACTTAATTATTTTTTTTAGAAAATAATTCTTATTTAAAATAATTAGCTCATCTTTTATTTTTACTTTTTTGTCATGCCTATATCAAGTTTTTTCCTTTCTTTTTTTAAGTACAATAAATTGGGGTGGAGATTCGAACTTATAACCTCTTAATTAGAGAAATGTACCCATTAAGTTAAGTAACTAACCTATTCAAATATGAATACTTGCAATTTATGGTGCATCGCCATAAAATCAAGACCAAATTTAAGTACATCTTGATTGGGAGGAAATATAGACATCGTGAGACCTTTAAGAAAGTTTGAATGTAGAAATATATATGTCTGGTCTACATGTTTAAAATAAAAGATGGACCACCGAATAGTTAGAAATCAAATATCATTAATAAGGTCATTCTTTAATCTTTAATTAATTGTGGTAGCAAAATCATCAAAATAGATAAAATAATTCAGTTCGTTTTTTTTTCTTTTTTATTTAAGAAATAAAAATGTATGGTTTCTTTGATTCTGTTCTTTTCTATATTGCAGGATTAAGTTAAAAAAGATAATTGAACATGCCACTGAGTAATATTGGGGAGGATTTGGACCATTTTTGTTCTTCTTTCTTGCCACTCGAACTTTGAAAGATTGATAACTAAGTTAAAAAGATAATCGAACATGCCACGAGCACCTCGACATCCCCATGTCGATATTGAGATATTCGACACGTCGACATGTTGCAACGTATCGTTCGAAATTTAAAACCCTGATCACAGATACATGGATCTCCTTCTTTGATATTATTTTGTCTTCTTGAATTTTCATAATTGTTGTGAGGTTGGGTTTGTTCCATCATATTATATAACACTATATATATGGAGGGAGAGAGAGTTGGGAGGTCAATATCACAATTAAAATTGAGATTTTATTATTATTAATTATTATTATTATTTGGCGCTAATGCATTAAGATTGATTTTTTCTCCAAGAAAAAAAAAAGATTGAAAATTACAGCTGTTTTGATTATTTACAATTATTACACAAGGAGACAACAAAAACAAAGAAATAGAGATATGTTTTCATAAGGCATTATTTGCATTAGATTAAGTTTTGTCGTGCTTAAATAACTCAAAGAAAGTAACTTGTGGTATATTTATTTCGAGTATATCAAATAAGTTTGAAATCTTATCCCTACCTGAAAATAATTTAATTTTGTTATTGATTATTTTGTTTTAACAATCAAGTTTATATACTTTTTTTTGGTTTAAAATTTTTAATAATAATTTGAAGTTTTGCCAAAAATAGTTGTGAAAAACTTATTTTTAACTTTTGAAATTTAGCAAAAATTTAATGTTTTCTTTAATGTGGTTTTTTTAAAGAATATAATTGTAAGTATTCGAATATTCGATATACAAGAGAGGTTATCAGTATCTTAACCAGTTGCATTATAATTAAATTGACTGTAAAATTGTAATTATTAGCCTCATTCAACTAATATTCTATAAGAGCACGAAAATCGAAAAAATCAAATTAGATAAAGATAAAGTGAGGTGCATATGTTAATGGAATATATTACAATTGATAAGTCTATCAAATTCTATTTTTAATATTGCTAAAGTGAAAGGTAAAAATCAAAAAGGGGTATGTCACAAATGAAATATTTATTAAAATAAATAAATATAAACAATATAATATTTCTTATTGATTGCTTTTAAATTTATTTCCTCTGAATTTATTAGTGAAAAGCTAGGAATCTCTAGCTAATGGAGATTGCTTTACAATGAGTTTCCAACAAAAATTTGACTTTGGTCTCTCTTTGGAAGCATGCTTAGCCAAGTAATGATGATGTCCCAAATAAGTAACAGTTTGGTTTCTCTTTACCCTGAAAAAGTTAGCACTTTAATGAAAGAGCCAAGTTGTTATCCAAAGTTGAATTGCTCAATAATTATATCATAATGTTGCATTAATAAAAAAAAAGTGTATTACCTTCATGATGGTTTTTGCCTTTTGGTTAATTGATTGTGATTGAATTGGCTGGTGGAAGCCAATCCTCTAGTAGTGTTTGGATAGTTTTTCTCTTTTTATTTATTTATTTCTTTTGGAAAGCACTTTAAAAAATTAAGATTAAGATTAAATATAATTAGTTTTAAGTTTTTATGATCCTAGTTTAATGGTAGAAGAGTAGATGCTCTATTCGAATTCTTGGTTAAGAATATAAATAAAAGAAAAAGAAAAACATTATTTTAATACTTTAATATTTGTATTTTAGCTTTTTGTAATGTTTAAATACTATTTTGGGCCATCATATTTCAAGGAAAAAAAAACTATTTTGGGGTCGTGTGTTGTTAGCTTTAGTTCATCTTGGTACTCAAAACTTTTATTTTGGTCTCTTTAATTTTAATTTTTGTTCTCTTATACTCTCAAAACATCCATTTTAATCGATATGCTTTAAAAAAATTACTAATTTGATTTTTGTTTACAAAATTTTAACACAAAATTTATACACCGTAGAAATCCTTAAAGATAAATTTATAACTACATTTCAAGAAATTTAGTACCATATTGAAATTATGATATGGAAAGAAATGACATAAAAATATAAATAGAATCAAAATGGTAATTTTTTAAAATTACATGAAACTAAATAACCAAAGCTAGAAATACATGGTGGTGAAGTTTAGACTATAAAAAGCACTCTTTTTATGACGTCTCTAGGTTGTTTCTTGAAATTATGCTATGTGTTTCGAGATTATAAATTTATTGAAATGTAGAAATCAACTGTTTAACT
The DNA here is from genome assembly GCF_013281855.1 of Momordica charantia. Lineage (NCBI taxonomy): Eukaryota > Viridiplantae > Streptophyta > Magnoliopsida > Cucurbitales > Cucurbitaceae > Momordica > Momordica charantia. The sequence goes on from NW_028275166.1 coordinate 34,691,996, forward strand.
GAACTAACGTGTTATACTTTTTATATGCAATGCGTTGAAATTGGCTGAACATGTTTTCAAACTTATCATTTGATCTTATCAAGAATTTGTACAATATGATTCATGATTATCCAATTTTCTCATAGATGACAGAAAAAAAAAACCCTTGCAAAAGACAAGTCTTTGTGGGGTTGCATGAATGGAATCGAGAATCCTATTTGAAATACAATTAGGAGAAAAAGCTTGTTTTCCCAAAATTTGTTTTGAGACGGAAAATAAATATTTTGCTCTAACTCGTCTCCTTTCTAATCCAAAATCTAATAATTATCAAATAAAAATTTTCTAAGATTTTTTTTTCTTTTTTTCAAAGAAAAATATATATATATATAGTAAAAAAAAAACTCTAAGAAATTAAATATGAAGAATGTGTTCATAATTCTCGTTATAGGTAGGTTATGAGTCTGCCACATAAGTAGGTTATGAGTCTGCCACATGGACCACTCATCTTAGAACATGAATTTAAACCTCAACTTAGTCACTTGGGGATAAAGTGGGACCGACAAAATTACTTAAAAGACAGTAGAAAGTAAAAGGATAATATCTTAAAAACCTGACTGACATGTTCTAAAGAAGGTTGATAAGAAATCTCATACACTAGACTATAAAATGTGGAGTCTCACATTTTTAAAGGCACGAAATCTCTAAATAATTTTATTAGGCTGGATTTAATTAATTTAAGTTTCATTCTACTTGACCGAAGACCACAGTAACATCTCGATGCCATCTCCAGATTTACTTGATCATGACTATTTCATTAATGAAATTTTCTTTTAAAAAAGAAACCACAAAAGATTCGAGAGATGCCTCGGGATCCTCCTCCACTGAAAATGAATATTAATTTATTTAAGAATATTCAGAGAACAAAAAAAAAATTAAATAAAAAAAATTAATAGTGAAAGTGGCCCCGCCAGCCAAACGGTCCTGCACGCATTTTTTACTTTATTATTATTATTTTTTTAAATACATATATCTTATACTTAGTGGGGAGAGAGAGGGAAAAAATGGTGGTTTTCCTTCTCTCTCCACAACTTCACATTCAAAGCCAGCTTTCACTCCCATAGTCCCATTATTTTGTTGCCCCTCCAAATCAAATTTTCAAAATTAACTTTCTTTTTTTATCATTATTATTTTTTTTCTACTTATCATTATCTTAATTTTAATTATCTATAATAAATAAATATTATGTCAGACCTTTTTTTAAGAAGAAAAAATTCATTCATGGAAAAATGTCTCAAGGACTACAAAGGAAGAGTTGTTCGTGTATTCAAAACTATCCATCAGATTTTTAAATACTAATGTCGCAAAGCTGTCTTCATGAAAGGATTTGCTTGCATGTTTCACTTGCGATTGGTGTAAGAAAAGACTACTTTAAGAAAATTCAACAAAACATCAATAATATCCTTTACACAAAGAATATATTTTGTATGGACTGAATGTATGATATTTTTTATTTAATAAAAACGATACTCAACAATTATTTGTATAGAAATGAAAGAAAATTGAATAGTCACAAAAATGAAGATTGCCTCAATCCAACCTCCTCAACTTCACATGAGGTAATTCTTAGTGTCTTATCTCATAAATTATACTCAAATTTATAACTCTATTCATATTTTTAACAAAAAATTAGCATCGAATATTTTACGTCTACAAATAATTAGACATATACTTCTATGGTTGTTTAGATTTTAAAAGACTTATAACAAAATTTAGTAAAAGATAAGAATGATTTCCTAAAAATAAAAAATAAAAAATAAGAATGATGGTCAAATATCTAGAACTATTTATAAATTAAGTTGAAATTGAGTCTAAAGTATATAGATAATAGAATTGCAATTAAACCTCTAGATTATGGACGAAAACCAAAAGTTGTCAAATTATAATGATTAAAATAAAAATGGAGATAAAAATTAAATTCAAATTTATATATAAATTCAAACTATATATAAATATATATATTTTAACTCCTAAACTTTCGTATATTTTCATCATTAACGTTTTCAAATAATTTAATTATGTAATAATGTTACATGAAATACTATTTTAATTTTTATAATTTAATTTTTTCGCTAATCATTGAACAAAAGCCAGACTTTTTTGAAAGGTTGAACAAAAACATACTACTATATAGGATTTAAATACCTATTTCATGTAAATATTTGTCCATAAACAGAAGATGTGTCTATTTGTAAATCTATTTAAATTTTAAATAATGAGAATATTCCCACCCCAAACAATAAATTTACATGTACTTAAAAGAAACGTCAATAACGGTATAACCGTATAAGTGCGACCTTTTTCTTGGTATGTATTCTATATTTTGCAATTGAAAATATTTTCAAACTTTCTAAATCTATGTTTATTTTCATCCTATTTATATAAATGTCTCTTAAATAGTTTTATTTTAAAGATTAGGACTGTATTGGCTTTCCTAAAAAATTTAGAAATCAAAACCCATAATATTTAATATGAATTTAAATAAACAAAAAAAATGGTTTAGCCATCATGGATGGAGTATAGAACTCAAACTTTTTCTTTCTAGGCATTATTTATCTGTCTAAATATCAAGATTAATAAATAATCGATTAAGATTAAAATATATCAATATTCATGAGTTTCATCTGAAAATCAATTAGTAAGAGAGGTCTCTTATCTTTTCACAATATGTCTCTCAAGATAGTCACTCTTTTGGGCTCACCAATCTTGATTTGGATGTTCGTTTGAGTTTATCGGACTCTGATATTTGTATCATCAAGTTCATCTAAAAATCAATTGACAATGAGAAAAGTAATAATTCAGTTATATATTTGTTATATCACTTAGGATATATATGTTTGGTAGAGAATTCGAACCTTGTTTATTTTTTCACTAAATCAAATGGGTTCAATGAATATCTATTTTGGCATTGTTGTTTTTGGATTATGTAATATAAACAGTGGAAATTCTGAAATTTTTTATTTTTTATTTTATATTTTTAGTCTTTTCAGATTTTAAATCTAAAACTTTAAAATAGGTTTTATTTAAAAAGATAAAAACTTTGATTAATACTTTATTTTATGTTACAAACTAATTTCATTTTAGTTAAAATTAAAACATATAAATATAAGATATTATAAATTATATAGTATTTTAAAATACAAATTCTAACCAAATTTATAACATTAATAACCAATTAATAATATTTTAGATGAAATTAAATATTTAATTAGTAACCAATTAATGACTTACTAATACATTACCAAACATCTTGAATTGATTTTTTTAAAATTCAAATTCAACTTTCAAATATGGTATCAAATATATATTTGAAAACAAAGAATACATCCATTAAATCCGTTGTTTTCAGATTTGATCACTAACCAAACACATCTTTTATCTTTTCAAATTCTCACATAATACAACAAAAACCTACCAGTTGTTTTATGCATTGGATGTCATTATTTCACAATAATTAGGATGAAAATGGATGGATGTGTGTTACGTTGGTGATCACACATACGATATTATGGAGTTTCAATGTCGTAGGCCGCCGTAACCAACCGGGCCCCACGGCGTCGTTCCACTAGCCGAAGACTTTAAACTCAAACCACCCACCATGAAAGACGATTTGGTATATTGTACTATATATATAAAATATTATTTAATTTCGTTTTCTTGGTGTCATGAATGATTAATATTTTTCTTTGAACGAAGAGACTTAATTATGGACAAAATCAATTCTAGCTATTATTTGGTGGCGCTGGAGAGAGAATTTCGTTCTAATTACGTATTTATTTATCTACGTATCTATAACAATAAACGATTAAGATGAGTAGTTGAGTCAACCTTACTCAACCATAATTGACATATATCTCCAACTAACAGATTGTAAGTTTAATCTTTATCTCCACATGTTATGAGAAAAAAAATAATTAAGATGAGTACAATCAGATAATAATATATCTAATAGAAATGAGTGTTGAATTTTAAAAAGTAGTGTGTGTTTATGTTGTCGACTAAAAAAACCCTGAATCTTTAGAAGAATTATTGAAATTATAATTCGTAAGTTATTCAATAATATTTAACTTTTATGTATTTTCCGATACTAAATATCGTAAAGTTAAAGTGGTTATTTCGTGAGATGAGTCGATGTGGGCACAAACTGACGTGGACACTGACAGATATCAATAGAAAAAAGTTTATTTAATAATAATTAAGTAACAATAACTATTTGTGTATAATTTGTATTGAAAAAGTAGAAAGAGTTAAATCTATAGGTTATGTCATACTACATAACCTTTTAACTCTGTGATAACAAGATTCACCTAGTTTTAATCTTTTCTTGGACTATATGATTCGGGCTTCAAATGTGTGACTCTCTATTTAATAAAAAAGTACGATATCAATAGATAGTCATAGTATATTTTGGAGCTACATAACTCCATTTTTTTTTAATATATGGTAGCCATAATTCACAATTGATCCTTATAATTAATTGCGTTAACATCAACAAACTAGCACTACATTTTTTCAAAATAAAAATGAGACAGTACCTTTTATTTTATATCAACGAGAAGGAGATGGAAGAGAATTTGAACCTCAACTTTAAGAGATTGTAATGGCTTAACCATTCAGCTAAATTGGCAAAACGAACTAGTACTTATTCAGTACGTCCCGCTTACTAATAAAAAAGATATGAAATGAAATATCGACTAATATGTATATTAATTAAATAGACTAAATGGAGCTATCTTTTATATTGTTACTTGTCAATTAATTATTGAATTAAATCTGACATGTATAACTTGAGAATTTAATAAGATTTAGGCATTGAAAGATAGAATTGAATTTCTTCTTCCCCATTCATTTTCAGGCTTCGAAGAATTAAAAATAGATTTTTATCTCAACTCTCAAACTGTTGCCTACTTTTAAATTAATTATAAAATAGTATTAATCTTGACTAACAATAACGCAACTTTCTCTTTCACATATATATTGGGTTCTTAACTTCTAACGATTACCAAAAATAATTCATACATAACATGCAGTAAATTGTAATCATAATTTCAACCTTAGAACAAACTATAATTGAAGTAATAATAAGAACAACAATAATATTAATTGATTTCCCCTAATATGTAAATGCATTAAAATAAAACAAACTCAAGATGTAAAATGAGAGAATTTCCAGTACAAAACTTGTACTAAATATTCAATACCATTTTAAATAGCAGTATGAGTCAGAAGAAAAACAAATTTATTAATTTTTATGTCATGAAATTATTTAAAATAATTATATAAAATTTTAGCAATACCATAATGTTTTTAAATATTTCCGTATAAATAAGTAGCTCCTCAATAATGTGACACGTGGTCAGCAGGGAAAAATTGTATCGTGACACGTGTCAGTTCGTTAGGTAATGCAATTCATTCCTGCCAACTTTCTCAAGCTGGCTGCTGAGGGCGGCGTGTGGTACAAAACGAAGCGGAGGGCATTCTCTAAGCTTTTATTAATTATATATATATATATTTATACGCGCTTGCATTTATGCTGGAAAATGAAGTGAGTTGGTGTCAAGTCTCTGCCCTATTGAATTTTGGGATTAAAATTTGCTTCACGTATTGAAATTATTAAGTAATTTGAAAGAGTATACATATTTGGTATGTTCTTAAATTTCACATTGATTATTTGAAGTTATTAAGGTGAATTGAAATTAATTGCATTTTGTCAAATATTATCATTTCTGGCAAATCATGTACCGGTAAATCTTGTCGACAAATAAATAAAGGGAAAAATATATGGTAAATTATATATATATATATATTTTTTTTTGAAGTGACTATTTGAAATGGATTTTTTTAGAAATAAAGTTTAGGTTTAAATCCTATTTTGATTTCTATATTTTGGACTTTGGTTTATTTTGATTCATGTATTTTCTAAATGTCAAATTATGTATTTTTCTATTTTCATTTAATTCCTACCCTTTAGATTTTGAAAACATTTGTTTCAGTTTGACAGCTTTCAAAGAGTGGTCATTTTGATATATTTGGTAAGATGTAGAAACTATTTCATACAAATTTATGGTTATTTCTTAATAAATATTTTATAGTAAATAAAAAACATTTTTATCATAATATTTACCCGATTACGTGATAAAATAATGTATTTTAAAATATTCCATCATTTATACATATATATATATATATTATATTTTAAAATATATATTATATGGTTTTTAATAAAGAATCTGACTTATTTTCGATTTTGTATTGTATCCTCTTTTTTGAATTAAAAAACGGGGTTTGCTGATTTTGAACTCTTTGGTCTTTAAATAAAAAATTAGTATTTGTTTATAAAAGTAAAAATTAGATTCCCTTCACTTCTAATGCGTAGATTTCCTTTTTTTGAGGTGCAAAAGGAAAAATAAGAAAACAAAAGCAAAATACAAAATTGCACTTTTTCCATAGTTGTCGTGTAATGTGTGTCAAAAGACTCAAAACCAACCTCTCTACGTCAGGTTCGGTTAAAACATAGCCTTTGCTACTTTTTTTCAGAGTTTTTTTCTTACCTTTTTTTCTTCAACATTATTAGTATCCAAAGTTAATCAAAGTAATTTTAGCCCAAAAGTTAATGTCTTAAAACTAATTTTAAAACGTATTGTTTTTTTTTTCAAAAAATTTTAAAACGTATTGTTATTGGCTGTTTCATAATATTTTTATTTATTGTTTCTTATTTTAAAATTTAAGTATTTGCTAATTGTTGTTTCTTTGTTTCTCATCTCTTTAAAAGATATGTTTGCAAAATTGTGTATATATATATATATATTTTAATTTTGTAGAGAAATTTTGGAAAGAACAAAATTAAATTTCTTGTATTTTGTTACTATTTCTATTTTTTTTAAACATAGACAAAATATTGTTTTATCATTCTTTACCTACAAAATGCATAATCGATATTAAAAAGTAATAACAACATTAAATATTTAATTTAAAATTTTAGTTTCCATATAAAATTTTTAATTTTTGAATTTAAAATTTTAGAGAAAAAGTAAAAGAAATTGTTACCTTATTTTTCAATTAAAAGAATAAAGAAATCAAATATAATTATATCTTTTTGTTAGAAAAAAAATGTAATTATATTTTTATTTATTAAATGTTAAAAACCAGAATCTTAATTTGTTAACTCTTAATTATCTAAGACAAACATAAGAAATTATTTTCTTTAAAATTTTTATTTATTTTTATTCTCTTTGATGAAGTAACAAAATAAGAAATTGAGGAGATTGAATAAAATCGTAGGATTATAATGATCTTAATCTCCATTGATAAGTACTATATATATATATATATATATCTCCATTCATCATTTAACGAAAAAATAAATTGTATTTTAAAATTCAATTCATAACTAATGGAACTTCACGCATGTGCCAAAATTCAAAGATAAATAATTTTTTTAGTTCAACCCTAAAAATTGAAATCTCTCGTATTTTGGTTGAAAATATATACCTCAACTAATTATGTTAATTTATTAAAATTAAAAAACTAAACATGTAAATATTCACAAGTAAATAAAAAATTTGTTGCAAAAGTGAGAATAATTCAACGTTAATTGAAATATATCTCTAACTTTAGTTTGATCCTCACATTCACATGTAATACTAGAAAATAAAAAATAAAAAAAAATTTGTTGATATCCACCTTTTATTAAATCATTTTTTTAAAATGAAATAAATAATTATATACACACAATTTAGAGAATAAAATAAAATGTCAAAGATTTTTAAAGTAAAATGACATAAAAATATAATTTTGGGTGACAATTTCGAGAAGCTAATCATCTAAAACTTAAACTTGGAACTCATGTCACCTAGTAACTTGATTTTTGGGCAAAGGTTGATCATGATATATGTAATCATTGGGACACAAATCAAAGCAATCCGGAATTTTTGTTTCATATGGAAGGAAATTTCAATTTAATGTCATCTCAATTCTTTTAAGGAAAAAAAAAAACTCCCAAAAAGTATTACTTTATATTAGATATTTATTTCTTGGCTTTTCTTATTGAAACGGAAGACAACTCTCGCCCCCAACGCTCCGGCGTAGCGCGTGGAAAAGAACCAGAAATTTCAATTGGGTCTGTTCCCGCGGTTGAAGACACGCGCTAAGACCGAGAGTGGGCCACCCTTCCTCTCCAAGTACCACTCATCCCCTTTATATACCCTTCCCTGTAACCGCTCAAGATCAAGCGCTCCTCCATCGAGAAAAAGAAAAAGAAAAAGAAAAAAAGAAAAACTCTCTCTCTCTCATCCATTGGAACGAATTAGAACGAGGAATTGAAGAAGAAGGCGGAATTGTGAACTGATTGTGAATTCGCTGTATGTTCGAAATGGAAATTGAGGCGAATCGGCCGGCGGTGAAGAAGAAGCTGTGGAACGTGGTGCGAGCGATTGTATTTATGTTGAGGAAAGGGCTGAGTAAAAGCAAGATAGTGTTGGATCTTCATTTGATGATCAAACAGAGCAAAATCGTCGGAAAAGCGATAGCGAATCTGGTGGAGTTCCACCACGGCTCCGCCTTCAGTTGCCAGACGATCGACATCGCCAATTCCTACATCTCCACTCGCGATTACGAGTTCAGTTGCAGCAACAGTCCGGCGCCGGCGTATCCGTTCCGTTACTTCAATAAGCTTCGAAAACACCAAAACCACCACTATTTCTCCAAATCCTACCGCTACGACGATTTCTCCACCGTTACGGCCGTCCACAGAGTTCTGGATATTCTTCACAGCGATCAGAAGTCGGAGGCGTCGCCGTTAGTGCCGTTACCGGGATTCGGAAAGAGTCCGCGGTCAGTACGGCAGTTGCGCGTTACGGACTCGCCGTTTTCTCTGAAAGACGACGGCGATAGCCAGTTCGTCGACAAGGCGGCGGAGGAATTTATCAAGAAGTTCTACACGGATCTACGGCTGGAGAGAAGTTTAGCAACTTTCGAATCGCCGTATCGGAACACGCTGTGCCGATGAAGATATGAACAAGTTTTCCGATCGCCGTACGACGACGAACCTGCGGAATTTGCGACAGTTGAACATCATAAACGAACGTCGAATCGAATCACAATTCACACCAGTATTTGCCTCGAGAGACGTGATTGATCCTCAGCCATATCTGTTGAAGCTCTCGAGCAAATACAAATCTAACTAAGTTTAGATAATTTCTTCATTTTCTTTTTTCTTTTTCTTTTCCTCTCAAAGTAGTTTTACTAAAATTTAGCTTGGAATTTTAGATCTTAGAATTTTCATGTTTTTTCAGCCACTGAACCTAAAGGTTCTGTTTTAATGAGATGTGACAGCTTTTTTTTATTTACTTAATATATATGCAATTTGTCTAAGTTTTTATAGTTTTTGGTTAGATGTTGAGTTTGTTGGAAATTGATTTCGTTTTATATAACATGATTAATAAATAATTAACAAGCACGATTAAAATAGATTTTATGTAAGAGTGTAAATATTAAAACGAAACAATTGAAAGTATTGAAATTTCAAAAAATTAACATAAAATAATGATGAAATGAAAGTTCAAGCGTATTTGCTTTATTTTAGTTAGTAATGCTATAAATCTTGCGTTTAGCTTTCGAGAATTTAGTAGAATAATGCTAGTTTTATTTATTTATTATTATTATTATTATTATTTTTTTAGGAAAAGTGCTAAAAAATTAATAAATAGTATAACAATTTTCAAATGATTCCTTTTGTTTTATCTACTGGTTTTGAGGTAGAATGATTGAGGTAAAATGATTGAAAGTGATGTGCCCGGAATGATTTTAAGAAAGAAAATAGTATTTTTCTATTTGCAAAATAAAATACACCGAAGATGATATATGATATAATCTTTTTATGTAGTTTTGGATATCACTCCTATTTGATAGGAAAATACTCCGGTCCTAACATTAATTCTCAATATTTAAGACACCAATCTAAAACGAGATAATTTTTTATTTAAAAAATATTGAGAGCTGTCCATTTTGAATGGTAGTCAGTATTGAGATAGATCTTCGTTTGTTAAGACTCAAGTATTTTCCTATTTGATATATGAGATATTTGTTTTTTAATACAACAATGTATAAGGATGGAGGTTCAAACATACGACTTTTTAGTCGATGATACATTTTTTAACCAATATCTCAAGTAATAAGAGATTGGCACAATATCTTAAAGATATATATAAGAATTCACAACTCAATCTCTCCAACAAACAAATTGATGTTTATAAATCGAGACATAAACATAAAAGAAATATATAATTTTAAATTAGTCAAAAGTTCAAATTTTTACTAGAATGACATGGTTAAATTCAAAGTCAAACTTAAATGTAACATAAAATATATCGAGATTAACACAGAACGTGATCATGTGATGAATGATAAAATGATAAGATCAGTGATATACAATATATAACCCACTCTCTCATACATATAATTGATTTACCGTGAATAGTAGAACAACCTAACTATCAATTCCAACAAACTAACAAACACCCCCCTCAAGTCAATAGTAGTCAATAGAAAGAACAAACATTCAAGAGGCAGAAAACGTGAAACTATTAAATACTTGATGAGAATATCAACAATCCGAGAAGCAGCAAACAAATGATAAACACTTCGTCTTAATAGCAATAATTAATTAACCACATATGAAAGATAAAATTACTAGTGGGATATCTTAACACCCCGGGTAGAAGAACACACATTGAACTTTGTTTATGCAAGGATATGCACAACAGTGTATTTCAGATTGTAGCTCGAACTCGGCCTCCGGACCGATCTGAATACTGGGCGGACCTGCACAAAAAGGTGAGCACTCCGACGATCAAGTCAGTATAGGTCGGATTCCCAGTTTAGTTCGAGGTCAGAAATCATCGTACCTGATCGTGGAGTGAAGTCCTCTACTTATGGGTGGTAGTCCCGCTAATCTCGCGACGGTTACACCCGGTAATCTCGGGACCGTCGGTTACACCCGGTAATCTCGGGATCAACGGTTATACCCAATAATCACGTCGCTGACAGTAGCTCACATCGGCCCCCACCGAGCTTCCCGGTAGGTCGGACCTCGGCCAGGTTCACCTCGGCCCTCATACTTAGCATCTGTCAACGCTAGTGGTGGTGATCTCGGCCGTCCGAGCTGGGCATGACTCATGAGTCATCTTGGAGCACCAATAGGGGTCCTCCACGTGTCCAGGGTATTCTCTTCCCCAAACAAACTTGAATTTAAGAGATAGGAAAAAAATGTGAAACTGATAGAAAGCTAGAGAAAGTAGCAGACAAATGACAAACACTTCACTTTAATACGAGTAATTAACAACCGATAAAAATAGATTAGTAGTGTGGTATGTTAACAAAATGTACTAAGAAATCTAAAACTTATGCCATACTATATTTAAAAAAAAATATGAAAATTTATGACAAAAATGAAATTAAAATAAATTGGTCACATTTTAAGAATTTTCATATATATATAAATACCATGCAAATGTTGCTTTTTCATAGTTGTTGAAAGGTAGCCTTTGGATTTATTACAGGTCTCTTTAGTTTCTCTACTCTATAGAGTGATGTGTTCAATTTATTATAATTAGGTGTTCTAGTGGTTCTCATTCTTTTGCGTGGTTACAAGATGTCATCTATCCAACTTTTTTTCCTTCTTCTTTGCCCTAAAAACAATTTGAGGAGAGGGACATTTGAATCGACGAGGTGGTGTTAGAATTTATTAGATTTTATCTGTTGAGTCATAGACGTCACAGGTCGTTATACAAGATCCTCTTGTTCGCCCACTTGGCATAACTATTTAACCGTAACCATTTCAAATACTATTATATAACCATTACGTAGTGTTTGATCTGAAATTGTTGTAGTTTTGAATAATGAAATTCTACTTCGTATTCCATCTATTTAGATCACGTCGGTTTAAAAAAACAATTCAACTCGAACACGACAACACATGTCTCCTTTTTATGATAGCTACGTCATTTAAAGATGCATGCTAAATTCGCTTTTGGAGTCACATGTCTCATCATCAACTCTTCTATAAAGGATTTTCTTGTCCATCATGATTGTTTCATATCAACTTTTCTTTCAATGGATTATTAAATATTTGAATTTACAAAAAGTAATTATAAAAGGCAAATCTTACTATTTTAGCTTGCATGTAAACATTATTGTTATTCATTTAAATAGTAAAACTTTAAAATTTTGCACTTTTCCACCTAATGATTATTCATTAAAAGTAAGATTAAACATAATAATTATGAGTAAACACCAAGCAACAATGGAAAGCTAATTTTCAGATGTTTGACTTCTTACTCGACATGAGTGCAATTTAAGTTTAGCTAAATTTTGGCCAAAAGATGTAAGAATATTATTTTTCATTTTTCATTAATTTTGGCTTGGATAATGTGGATATTTAACTTTGTATATATATACACGTATATATATATGTATCAAGTGTAGAAAATAATATTACCCCGAGAAAAAGCTGGTAGAACAATATGTTTTTGTTTTTTATTTTTATTTTTTTAATACAAAAAAAAACATTTTAGTACAAATAGTTGTGCCTTTAACACTTCATGATTCTCTTGGTTAAAAGAAATAAGGGATTTGTATTGAGGGGGGTAGGAGATTCAAAATCCACCAAGTAACAAAACATTTTAATAGAAGGATATTGTTAAATTCATGAGCCAAATTTGAACTATAGTAATCTAGTGTTGTTACCAAATTTTAAAAGTGTATTTATTTATTATTTATATTTTTTTGCAAACTAAAGTGAAAGTGAAGTGATTTCAACTCTCCTTTCCTTTTCTTTCAGAACTGCAAATGAGAAGTGGGCTGGGCTGGTAGTCCAGCCCATTTGCATTGAGCAGTTGAGGGGTAATTGGGCCGATGAGCAGTGGGTTGATATCCAGCCCATTAATTCAGACAAGGCCTATGTTGACTTTGGTTTGTCACTATGCAGAAAAAGTAAAATGTAATCGACTAAAAACGATCGGTTGACATCATTTGTAGGCTAGTTTAAAATAATTTATTTTAAAACTAATATTTTTCAACTCAATGGTTAATATTGAAATATTCATCAAATCCAATCGATTATTGTAGATAAATGCTACCAAATAGACAAAGGTACATAAATATATTCAAAATAAAAAATTCTAACAAGATTTCTACCGATTACCTAACTTGTTTTTGCCATCTATTTCGTCAAATCAATTAAAAATTATGTAGTGAAAAGTTAACATTAATGTGATGTGATGTTATCTCAAATTTATGTTAATAAAAACCCAACAACATAAATTAAATTAATTTGTTAGAAATACGATATTAAATAAAACTTAGTATTCAATAATATAATCGAAACTCCTTCCAAATTTAAGATTGGAATTTGGATAGGCACAATAACCACAATTTAGGCTAAATTTATAATTTAATGAAATTTAAATTATTCCCATAAATTTATATTATTAATAAAATTGTAGTAATTATCTTTATATCAATTGGGGATGTAGCTCAGATGGTAGAGCGCTCGCTTAGCATGCGAGAGGAACGGGGATCGATACCCCGCATCTCCATTTGTTTTGTGGTTTCATTTTTTTATTTTTATTTTGACGATTTCTTTTGGTGACGTGGAAGGTATACATTGGTGGAACACGGAGGGCGCCAAAGTCGTTACAGCACATGATTATTCTGCCGCGTTTCCTTCGATTTCACTCGTCGATCAGAAGATTCAGAACAGGGTCCTCAACTAACGATTCTCTTCGTCGGAAATTCTCATTTTTCACGATCCTCCGCCGCACTCTGTTGCCGATTCTCAGAATTGCCGATAAACTAATTCCGCTGAAAATTCACCGCCATTGTGGTGCCTGTAGAGCTTACAGTGTCCTTTGGCGAAACAAGATTTCCGTTCGAGCTACCGGAACGTTTAGAATCTCATACTTCGGTTCATCCAATCTCCGGCCACCGCTTGGTAGGGCTTGGCATTGTTTCCGATCCGAGTTTCGGCTTCTTAATGGCTTCGTGGCTCAAAGCTGCTGAAGGTTCGAGGTTCTTCTGTTTCTCTTACATATATGTGCTCGAATTATCGTTCTGATCTGAAGCGTTTTTTCATTAATCTTGGATTCGTTATCAAATTAAAGCTACTACGTTTCCGCATAGATTCTGAAATTCCACGAATTTGAGTTTGATGTGTTACAGTGTGAGAATTATTGCCTGAGCAAAGATGTTTTAGAATTATTGTGATTGAAGAACGTTTTAATTCGGAGGCAAGTTTCCGATCTGATGCTGTAATTGAAAAGTTTCAGAGAGTACATTTTGTACCCCGCTTCTCCATTTCTAGGTCGTTTAAAGTAAGGCTCAGGCTTTTGGTACTGGGTTCACCTGGTTTGCAAAATAATGGATTTAGGTTTTTGTTAAGTTTCAACTATTGTTTGTTCTGATGGAATTATGTCGAGATCTCGCTCAACGTTAATTGTGAGCATCTAATGACAAGATCAAGATCGCATATGTAGCAAATTAAACATCTAATTTGGCACTTCTCTTTGTTTCGAATATATTTATGATGGTAGACAATCGGGGATTCCAGTTTCTCAGTAGTCCGCCTTGGGATTTAACATTCAGGTGGCGAACCATGGGTAGAAGTTTCATATGAATTAGCTGCTTCTGTGTTTTCTTTTAAAATAATTTTTTTTCTCGGGCATTTTTTTTTTCCTTCTTCTTCGTCTCTCTTTTTGGGGCAAAAGCCACCATTGAACGGTAGGAATTGTTACAATCACACACTAGCTACGAGATAATAATCATACTGATATAACTTAACTGAGCTATAATATCGGACTTGGGCGGGTGCAAGGGCCCTTGGTACGAGGGAGTAAAGTTCCTACTCCCAGTTATAAAAAAAGAAAAAGAAAAGAAAAATTAAGTTATAACATCAGAATTTAATTGCAGCGGTCTCATAAGTTCAATGGATAATTGCTTAAACTGAAAGTTTGACGGTGCTAGTGTGATAACCTCTATAGTTCGGGTTGGTTTTTAAATTTTTACGTTTTTTTTTCTTATTTCCCTTCTATATTTCTTACTAAAGGTACCTTTAATGAGAACTTATTTGTACTCTATTAATTGATTGTTACTATCGAGTGTTGGCTATAACTTTTAATTTCTGAATATCATCGAGATTTTATTTTCTGTTACATTAGTATTACTGTTGCACATACCTATGTTGATTTTGTGGAGGAAAGGAATTCACATTTCACGTTTTATAACTTGGAGAATTTATCCATATCTGTGGAGATAAAGAGAAACTGCAATCTAATGGTCATCACTTGAAGGTTAAGATTTTTCTGCTTTAAGAGCAAAAAGGTTTGAAGTCTAGTGCTTCACTCTTATTGTCTCTCGGAGCTGGACTTCTTAGTTCTTGAGGTGGGAATAGCCTCTCCAGGAATTTTAATGGGAGTGGGCCCATTGGTGGCACCCCAGTTATCGGAAAAGAAAATCATAAATTCCCATGAATGTCTCGATTTACTCATCTATTATCATAGCTTCCCCTTGCAAAGAAAATTCCTAAAAGTCATTTATGATTGTCAGGATTGTTTGAAGTTGTAGATCGAAGGGCAAAGCTTGTCGTCAGTGAGTTGTCAGAAGAGCAGTCCGATATTCAAACTCCTGGTATGCATCTTGATTTATGTCATTTATGTAAGAATTGATATTTTACTTCCTGTATGTAGGGCAACATTACTTTCCGTTGGAATTGTAGCTCCCTTTGGAATTGGGTTTTCTAGAATAATTTAATGACTACTGGTTAGGCCATAATTATTGAAGCAGATCTTCTTCAGAAGAACCAAGAATTTCGTTCAAAGATTATAACTGAAATTGATTTCTGGACTCGAAATGGTTTTTTACCTTCCCATAAGTAGTCATTTGTTGTGATAATATTGATCATATGAATCCTTTTCTTTTTTTCAACTACCGTTGGATGAAGCTTCTAATGGCCAAGGATCTCAAACCAAGAGGACAAAGTCAAAGAAAGAGGTGGGTTATGGCTCACTTGTTGGTGTCAAATAGTAGCATTATACATTATTTTCACGTCTTAAAATATATTTTGGTTCTACATTTGAATATTTTTAGGCAAAGAAACCATCCGCGAACGAACCTTCTAAAGCAAATGACACTGCAGAAGAGCAAACAAGCATATTATCATCACCGGCAGATGTGGGATCAGTGCCTGTACCTGGAACAGACGGAATTGTTTCTTTCAATGAAGACGACCGGACTGCTTCTGATAAGTCTTTGACCCAAGTAAACAAAAGGAAGCAAGATGACGATGACAATAATGTCCCTGAGCTAGACAGTCCTTCAACAGATGCCCTGGTAGTTGAAGCCGTAAAACAAATTCCTGATGGTGTGGATGCTTCAGCAGTTGTTGCTGATGTTGAAGTTACTGCACCAACTTCTAAAAATGAGGTAAATAATGTGAACGCCGTGGATGTTCAAGAGGAGAATTTCTCGTCAATACCCATTAAAGAGATTGAGGAGATTAAAAAGGATCATCAAGATGATGGGCAGAGTAATCCATTGGGAGGTGAAGAAACTATATCAAAGATAGATCAAGACACGTCTGAGTTGGCAACTACAGACTTCCAGGCTAATGGGGAAAATCAAACGAAAGATGATTCTAATAAGGTTCAATCACCAGTGAATCAAAAGGAACAAGAGAATAAAGCTGACCAGTCTTCAATGAAAATGCAGGACCAACTTGAAGAGGTATAATAGTGATTTTGTTTGTATGTAGTAGGATCGTATTTTTTGTTTTCTTCAGCTTTCACTGATCCTGTTTCTACTACTAGTTTTGTTAAAAGTTCATTTAGTTGGTGTGCAGGCACAAGGACTGCTTAAAACTTCTAGTTCCACTGGTCAGTCAAAGGAAGCAAGGCTAGCTCGGGTATGTTCTTGCGTCATGCCTCATTCTTGAACTTTTATGATGCAGATTTGGTCAGAATATGTCAGTTGTAGAATTTGGATTCCTCATGTAGCACGGGCTACATGATATATTTTGAACTAGCTGTTATCTTGTGTCATTTTGTATCCCTTGGATTTTACGATTGTCCTATATCATTATTGATATGATGATATTACAAAGGTAAAATTCCACAAAAGTGCATGTGGCTCAGAAAATCTTGACTGCATATCTAGTTAACAATCTCGGTTTGTAAGAATACAAATTTCAATCAGAACGGTTATCTTATATTAGTTACTTAAATAGCCAGACATCTGTTACTTTGTTGGATGATTTACCATTTTCTTATTGAGGCATAGGTCTGTGCTGGACTTTCGTCACGTCTTCAAGAATACAAGTCTGAAAATGCACAGTTGGAGGAACTCCTTATTGCAGAGGTGAGAGTTATCAGTTATCACATCTGGATTAGGTATTAAATGAACTCTTAAGCACCTTCTTATTGTTGAGAACTTATGCATTCAGTGTTCACGGTCTACACTAAACCTATTTTGGTATCAAATGAAATGTCTTTTATCCAAAAATAATATGTGCATTTGTGTATATAATGCTTTTTTTTTTTCTCTCTTTTTGGTAGTCAATAGTTGATGTATTCCATTAGCTTGTTTTAGTTTCAATGAAAGCACTCGTGTAGGGTGTTAATCAGTAAAGATTGGTTTTGATGGTAACCTGGCGAGTAATCATATATATATATTTTTCTTATTGGAATTTATTCATGATAGTCTAAACCATGCCCACAAGAATTAGTGTTTTCTATTGTTCTTGATACACTCCAGCCATTTCCCCCCTCCTTTTCACCACTTAAGTTTGTTCTTTGACAGAGAGAATTGAGTAGATCATATGATGCTCGCATAAAGCAGCTAGAGCATAATTTATCGGAGTCCAAAGGTGAAGTATCAAGAGTAGAGTCAAGTATGGTAGAAGCTTTGGCAGCAAAGAACTCTGAAATTGAGGCTCTTATTGGTTCCATGGATGCACTTAAGAAACAAGCTGCCTTATCGGAAGGAAATCTGGCCTCGATTCAGGTTTGTCATTTTCACTATGTTCTTTATGTGCTGATATGTTAGAGTATTAATGAACGCAAGAAATGGGAGAGGAGGGGAGCTCTTTGATCTCCCTTGGCTCGTATCTGTTGATTAATAAAATTGAGGCTGTATTTCCTCTATTGTCCTATTAATACTCTAACAAAGTTAAGATCTCAATTATATGGGGTTACAGCCTGCTCCTTTGATCATTGGGCCAGTCCTGGATGGTTTCAAGCATGGCTGTAAAATAAGTCATTTCACTTTTATTTATGCTAGTATTTTGCCATTTAGTCGTCCTTATAATACTTCATTATGCGAGACTTCTGCCTTGATTATTTTCTCATGCATTCAAAATCCCTTGATTATTTTCTCATGCATTCAAAATCTTGCTCGCCTTGTAATCGGAATACAATTTGGCTACTGGCAATGTTATCATTTAGTTCTATCATATGATTTTTCCAGGCAAATATGGAGTCAATGATTAGAAATAGAGAACTAACCGAGACAAGGATGATGCAAGTGAGCTAGTTCTCCACCTTTGTTTAATAATAATTTCTATATTTTTGTTAACCAAGAAAAGCCTTCTATTATTTGAATTTTTTTACTCGTTGGTCCTGATAAAGTTTACTCTTATAGGCTCTTAGAGAGGAGCTAGCTTCTGCAGAGCGTAGAGCGGAAGAAGAACGTTCTGCTCATAATGCTACAAAGATGGTATATATGCACAGGCCAATTGTGATCCATTTCGTGTTCGTGTGGTGTGTGTTTTCTCCAATTTTCTTCAAATAGATGATCTTTGGTGTCTTCAGGCTTCCATGGAAAGAGAAATGGAATTGGAACATAGAGCCGTGGAAGCTGCATCAGCTCTTGCAAGGATCCAGGTAAAGCACCAAGTCATCAAATTGAACTTGCAGCTCGTAGTCACATGCATTTTTATCATTAAATCTTAATAAAGGAACCTGAAGGTGGTATTTTGATGACTATTTTTTTTTTAAATTAAATTTTAATGGCTGTTCCATAAACCATTCAGATTTCAGTTCTAAACTGAATTTTTATATTTTGGATCTCTTTTTGGAAATTATTAGTATTTTTTTTAAAACACGTTTTTATTATTATCATTTTTTCTTCACGATACTATCATTTTCTCTCCCAAACTTACCTTTCTCTCTAACATATTTCCTTCTGCCAAAAGTTTCTCTTTTTGAATTTTTTCTCTGTATTCTCTCTCTCTATCATATATATTTTTCTTTAATTTTCGCACTCTAATCTTTTCTATTTAAAATTTCTCTCTGTAATTTTTCTCTTCTCTCTCTCTATCATATCTCTCACTAAGTAACAATCTCACCTTTGTATCACCTTTAATATGTATCCTTCTCGTTCCATGTGATTATTTGTTTTCCCTTATTAAGAGAGTAGCAGATGAGCGGACAGCTAAAGCAACAGAGCTTGAGCAGAAGGTAGCGCTGCTTGAGGTAAGATAGTTATAGATTATTTTTGTAATTATCATTATGAATCTGCATTTCTTAGTTCAACAGATTTAATCTTCATATAATTAGAAAGTTCCTTACTGTAGGTTGAGTGTTCATCTTTGAACCAAGAATTGCAAGATTTAGAAGCTCGTGCTCGCCGTGGACAAAAAAAGTCGCCTGAAGATGCAAATCAATTGATTCAGGTAAATATTGCCCGACTTTGAAGATGGTTTCTGGTATCCATCTTTTACTTCTATTCATCATGGCTGGCAACTTAACTTTTAGCGCTTGTATTGTTATGTAACTATATGAACAAATTCTTGCTCCATCATTTCTCATACATATTCTCTTTTCGAGTTATGCTTATATCTACAGATAGCTAACTGTGCCAATTGCAATACCAATTGTCTTTCAAGATTCATTTTTCATGCCCGTATTTTCTTGCAATAGCTGTTGTGTTGTTTCTCTCTAAATTGAAATTGTCTAATGTTAATCATCTCTTTTTCCCACCTTCCACTTTCGGACATCAAGATGCAGGCATGGCAAGAAGAAGTGGAACGTGCACTGCAAGGTCAGAGAGATGCTGAAATCAAACTATCTTCCATGGAGGCAAGTGTCTTAAGCTTTGTGTCTACTGTCTAAGACTCTGAGTGTTGGCCATTTAGTTGATTGAATTTAGTCTCTTCGGAGACATCCGATAAATTTGAATAAGTTAAATTGAATTAAGTGCAATGCCTTTGGCCTTGCCCTCTTTATCTACTCAATTTCAGGCTGAAGTGCAGAAAATGAGAGTTGAAATGGCTGCTATGAAGCGAGATGCTGAGCATTATTCACGTCAGGTTCGTTACTGCATTCTATAACTTGTACATGTTTTGCCAAGCAGACAATGCTCCATGGTTTGGAATATTATGGTTAGCATTAGCAGTTAGAATTACGATTACTGTAATTGTAAACCTAACAAAGTCATTGTTTTCACGTCTAGTGAATCTTGAGTTTCTTCTCATTTTATTGCATCCGTACGACTTTGGAGGTCATTTTTCCTATTTCTTTTTCCCTCAAATTCAAAGAGTTGTTATTATTATTACTATTCTTATTATAATAATAATGATGATGGTTTGTATGCTGTGACTTGGAGCACTTGATATTATTTGAAATACCTAGAAAATATGATATTCCTAAAGTAGAAACATAAACTGGAGGAACTATCTTTTCATGTGTAGTATATCTGCTATCAGAATCAACTCGGATGAAATCGAAAGCCTTTGATACTGATAAAATCTCATGATCTCACTGCATTAGTCTTGTACTGTTCCTTTAGGCTTTAGCTCATATTTAGATGTTTCTTTCTTTGTTCAATTTTGACTAACCAAATCATCAACTCACTGATTATAGTTTCAAATGACCAGGAGCACATGGAACTTGAGAAGCGTTATCGTGAACTGACCGATCTATTGGTAATGAGTTTAAGTGCCCATGTCCCCTATTTTTTCCATGAAAGAATGTCTGGAGTCTTACTTATATACGAAGTTACATTGTTATGGTAGTACTACAAGCAAACGCAGTTGGAAGCCATGGCTAGTGAAAAAGCTGCTGCTGAGTTTCAACTGGAGAAGGAAATAAATCGTGCTCAAGAGGCACAGGTCTGCCTCTTGGTGCTCTATACGTTTTCAAAAATAATCATTCCTTTTCTCCTATTCATTGTTCAAATAGTTTATTGAATCAGATTATAACTTGGCTGCATTATTGAAAAGGTAGAAGTAGAAAAAAGTAGAGTTTCACGTCGAGCTTCTGCATCTTGGGAAGAGGATTCTGAAATCAAATCTCTCGAGTATGTTCCTTGTCCTAAATTTTTACAGTTATTTGTAGATACTTGTACTTCAACCTAACTGTTTCAACTTTATAATCCTACAAAGAAATATAGTTTTCAAAATCGGACCCATTAAACATTTGAATGTTTTGATGTAAAAGGGTGGGTATAGCACGTGATATTACTTGCAGAAAATCAGGTTCTTGATTATGCAAAATTATTATATTTAATCACATGAAACTGTTCTATATCATAAAAGAATGAGGTTTCTTGTGACTTCCATAGCCGTCCCAAAACTGCTTTGTTACTTGAAGTAAAAGGTGAATGTAGGTCCACTTGTTGACAATTTTAATGAAGAATCTGGCGATTTCCAATTGTTTCGATTTCTTTAGTATTTCAACATCTTGCATTACTTGAAATTTCCCTTACAAAGTAATGATTTCAGGCCGCTCCCCTTGCATCATCGATATATGGCCGGGACGAGCATGCAGGTAAATCTCCTGTCCATTCCAATGCTTACCCTTTGTTTGCCGGGCTTTATCTTTACCTTCAACTTGCATCGTGCAGCTGCAGAAAGCAGCAAAACTGTTGGATTCAGGGGCAGTCAGGGCAACAAGATTTCTCTGGCGGTATCCCACTGCAAGACTCATACTACTCTTTTATTTGGTAAGAGTTTCTTTTGCCTTTGTCCAAAAAATGTCTGAAGTATGATTAATAAGGTTATTATCGGAGTCGGACTGTAACGTTGAAAATCTGTTTGCAGGTGTTTGTACATCTTTTCTTGATGTACCTATTGCATCGTTTGCAGGTATGTTTGGTATTCACTGACCTTCCTTTTCCAACCCCAAATCTCTTATCTGAATCTGGTTCTGGATATGTGAAGTTCGTGTAACATGTCATATGCATGTATCTACATCTTAGGTTAGAAGTCATGCGAGATGAAAGTGACATGCTTAGTTTTAAACGAGAAAAAAAAATATTTTGGGAGTAGCTACTTTAACTTTAGCCACTCATCATCAAATGAATGATGTCTTTTAAGGGTGTAAATGGGTTGAGTCAGTTTTTGGTCGAAATTGATGTCAGAGCCGATCTTTTATTAAAACTTTTTTTTTTTCTTTTCTTTTTGCAAAGGCTTTTCTAAAACATCGAATCAACCCACCAACCAACTCAAACCCACACAACAAACCCAAACCAAAAAAATCGAACTAAACAGACCGTGTCCAATAAGAAATGATTGTTTTCTTATACATTGAAAAACAAAACTGACGAATAAAATACTTCAAAGTTCAAACCAACTGAACGAAGACTTGGTTCAATCAGTCTCGTTGGCCTTTTTTTTCTCCCTCTACTGAACCCTCCCTAAATCTTAGGGAAATTCTAGTTACTCTTAGCATGATGATATTAGATCCGTACACATATATTTAACCTCGAAACGTGCTAAGTTTTGCAGGCGCAAGCGGATACTTTTGCTGCTAGAGAAGTTGCAGAGTCCATGGGGCTATCCCAACCCAAATTGACCATAAAAGACGAGTAATTGCATCTCCAACTTTTGTACAAGCAGGCAAATGACAGTAGATTGACGTGAAGAAATGAAAACTCAACTGAAAAGTTGAAGCCTGGGTTCTATTTATCTATTGTCAACTGCACAATGAATTGTTTACTTAAAAGAAAAAAAGAAATATACAATTTTAGTTGTTTATCAGAGAAGATAAAGGCAATTGGTTTAGAAATAGAGTGGCTGATACAGATGAAAGAAGTCGCATCGCATCGAAAATTTTCTTTATCGTTAATTTTAACAATAACTTAAATTTTTTTTTTCACGTTGTTTTGCTAGAAATGGGATCAGTTGACCACTGTCGATACTTGTACCTAGTAGAAAATATTGGATATTGTGAATCTAAAGTTTTCCATTTGATTTTATAAATTTATGAAATTGTGAGGATAAATGTCTATTCAGGGGATATTTAGCTTACATTGTACTTCTATTAGTTTGTATTTGAATTATCTGGAAGAATGATGATAATTTGGAAGAAACAAATTAACATATCAAGTTTATATATTCACCTTCATAACTTTATCTATATAAACCTTCGTGAGCAAAATGCCTCTTTAAAAGTCAATTTAACTATAAAATATTTTGGGAGTAGCTACTTTAACTTTAGCTACTCATCATCAAATGGGATCAATTTTCTTAAAAATGGTTTCTAAACTAAATAAAAATGGTTAGATCCGTGTGACATTTCATCTCCCAAACATCAACTATAAAAAAACTCATAGCATTTTGAGAAATATTTTATTTTTAAAACTATTAAAAAATTGTGACCAAGATTAGTAGAAACTAATGTTTTTGTGTAGAAGACAATCAACAAATTTTGTCATCTATTATAATACACTCAAAGAAAACAAGAAAGATACAACTTTTAAACCAAAAAGTTTCCACATATTTAAAATATTAAAGAACAACAATTTCGATGAAATATATTAGTAAATATTGATTTCTCCCTAAAGAGATCAATGAAATCTATTACAGACATTAGAGAATAGAGATCACTTGAAAATTACTTACATTTTATATAAGTAACTACAGCCCTTGAATCCGGTGTGGAGTTTTGGTCTATCTTCCTCAGCCATCCACCGTCTGCCTGTCCCTGTTAGACTTGGGCATTTACAAGTGACTTTATTATGTATCATATTACTTTACTAGCATTACTATTTTCATAACATTTCTATCAACTTTTATTCTTGATCCTTTCTGTATGTATTTAGATCAACATGAGTTTCTTGGTAACGCTGACTTAAATATGTCTTGCATAGAATCGGAGGAAACCTAACAATAGAATATTGTCATAAGAAAAAGAAAGAAAACTTAGAATATTATTTTCAATGTTCATTTACGAAAATGTTGTAGTTCAAGGCAATAAATCTTGAAGGGAGAGGTGACTAAGATGTGTAAACATAACTGTAAAATTTCAAAGCTTGATAAGTTTGAATAAATTTAATATTTTAATAGATAAAATTAAAGGAAAGAAGAGGAAGGAAACTAAGCCAAATTTAAAATAGAAACTGAGCGTAGGGAGGATCGAGTTGGTTTGCAACAGAGGAGTATATATTTTTTTAGTAAAAATTCTCAAATTATAAATTAAAGAAAGAGATTAAGAGGAATATTATTATGCCTCCATGAAACAGAAACAATGGAATGAAATGAAGAACAAAACAAAAGGAGGTAAACTAAATTTTACACAAAATATCTACTTACTTGGGAGGGTTTTTCTCTGACTTGCAAGTTGGCAAACATTCCACAAGACAATCATGACTAGGTTCCACAAAATATGCAATCTGCTCTCATAAAAAAAATAAAAATCTTACAATCAATATTCAGAGGAATTTCATGTAACATGCACCGTTGCTACTAATAGACAATGGTTTTTCTCTTCTTTTTTGTATATTTGAAAATCGCTTGACCAATCAGCTCCCATTTTTTTGCTATTTACCATTAAATTTTTATTTGATAGATAAGATTGAGAAACAGATTTCTCTTAAAAAAACTAAAAAACTATCAAATTTTTATCGATGGTTGGTATTAGGGATGGCAACGGAGCGGGGACGGGATTGGGATTCCCCGATTTTTTTTTATTTGTATTTTATCTTTTTTTAAAAAAATTTATAAATATTTTAATTCTTTAGAAAATATAACATTTTTTTATGGAATAACGTAAAATTTAATTAAATACAACTACAATATTTAAAAAAATAAAAAAGTATTTATAAAAAATAATATATATTAATATTATTTTATATATATAAAATAAAAATTAATAAAATATTAAACAGAGCGGGGACGAGGTGAGGAGATCTCCCCATCCCCGTCGGGGACCCCGATTAGGATCCCCGATTTGACCCCGTCACTAGTTTAATCGGGGATTTCCGACTCGACGGGTCATGTGGGTTTTTTTGCTATTCCTAGTTAACATAAAGATGGATGCTGATTGATAGGTATCTAAGTATTATTCTTTGAGGAGAGGAGACGACTCCGTTATTGATGAACTAAATAGTTTTGCAAAGTTTTGCAAGGCTTACAGAATATCTATCTTGACCATTCACCAGAACTCTGTGTAATGTGGACCTGAGATCGAACATAAGAAGAAAAAGAGTTAGGTTATGTTACATCCAAAAACAAATATTTAAAAGATGCTCAAGTGAAGTATGACTAATTAAATATTTACAACTTTCATTGTAACATTGAATGCAAATAAAAGCAACAACTCATATAGTCTCATTCAAGATTCTTGAAGGTATTAGGGAAGGCAAATAAATACATCATTATTGCATATTGAAAAACAATTTAAAGCATATGATCAGTTCATAAAATCTGAGAGAATATCACATTTGAAAGTTCATCATGCTTCAACATACATCTGGATTAAATGTTAATGACAAATAGACAAATGAAAGGTTGAAAATTTTTGTATCTTACTTGAATATGCAGTTGCTCCATCGCTCCAGCATGTCTCCAAGGTTCACCACAAACGCCCTGTTAAATACCATACAGACCGAAATCATGAAGCCAGAAAAACACAATATTTTTTGTTTGCTCATCTAAAAATAGCTTCCTTCTCTGTATTTTTGTCATTTTTTAAACTCTGGAGTGGAATTTTAGAACACGAGTATAATCTATGATGCACACTGAACAACTCTGTGCCATTTTCATGATCGTCTTTTCAAACTTTATACATGCAAGAATACTAAATGAAAATGATATCATCAAGCATATGATCAACTAGTTCATAATAATTCCATAGAACTCACCCTTTGAGTGGTGCTACATATTCCCATATCTGAGGTTTAGCATCTTTGTCCTTGCAAATCTGTTCTAAT
Source organism: Momordica charantia (assembly GCF_013281855.1). Lineage (NCBI taxonomy): Eukaryota > Viridiplantae > Streptophyta > Magnoliopsida > Cucurbitales > Cucurbitaceae > Momordica > Momordica charantia. Next base: position 34,718,231 of record NW_028275166.1, read on the forward strand.
TGCAAATACTTTCAATGGCTAATCAAATCATATGGCATGCTGATGATGAGAACACAATGGAATTGCTTACTTGGAGACCGAGGTTCTCGTCTGTCGCCAAGAGTGTGATTAAACCATAGTCTGAATGAGCTCCAGCTCCAAATATTCCTTTTGAGGGTTCAGAAATTTGGGCTGATGCAGAAACAGGACAGTTTATGATTTATATATAGCCATAATATGCCACAGAACCAAGAGTGAAGAAAAATGTTCGTTTCACACCTTCATAGTGTAGTAGGCGCAAGACTGCAATTGGCTCACCAAGCATTTCTGGCTTGTCAAAAAAATCAATCTCAAGATCAAGCGCAAGAGCAATGATCCTTGAGATTGCTCTAGCAACCTCTCTGATTTCACATTTTTTATAAAAGAAATCAAGATATAAATATTTTTTAATTGATCTATTGGGTTATGCCAAGAAGAAAACGCTGAATATGTGAGTGGGGATTATAACTCACAACTTTTTTTTATCAAATATGGGTGCCTAAACTAAATATTAATAAATCAAGACGAGGGATTGGCAGAACTCTTATTACCATTGATCGGACGCTTTGCAGACTGGAATAACAACTCTATTTAAATAAATTTGTCTAATCACCAGAACGATAACATACAGTGCTTGTGTATGAAACTTCTCCATGATCTCCCTCCAGCCAGGTAACAAATCTAAAAGACCAAAAAAAACATATTGAGCGAAAGCCAATATACATGTACATTTTTTTTGCTTTGTTTTTGAGGGGATACCTTCTGCAGGCCAAATATTTGGACCATAAAATGGCCTTTCTCCATCTGGATCATCTCCAGGAATCTTCTCCTCGATTCCTATGTAATACCCCTCCTTGTAATCTCCTACTTAAATAGACAACAATATACAATTGAGAATATCAAATTCCAAGCATTTGAGGAAGAAAACTGTGCAGCAATTTTAATTTCTCTTTGCAGTGCTCATAGACGAATTGCGAATTGCAGAAAACATACTTGAGTGTAGGAGTGTAGCCTCTATGCTTCTCGTTTCTCAGAAGCTTCATTTTATTGCTTAGCGGCAGACTAAAAAGCTTTTTGCTCTGAGCAAAAACCTCATCCATAAATTCCTCCGCGATTCCGTGATTCACAGCATAGAAGAATCCGGTATCCAAACAAGCCTGAACGAATCAAGAGCTACTTCAATCAGTATACAAAGTTCGGTTTCAATTTCTGTGTAGAAACAAAAATCGAAATCGAAGATATCAACTACTTTCGTTATCAAATTGAAGATTACCTGTTTGAGTAACGAAACCGATTGATGAATATCTGAGCTCGAAAGGTCGATACGATTGAGAGCGAGAAATTTCGGAGCCGGATCATCTTCGGCCCGAATCTCCATGTTCGCCGAGAAAGTAAACTTGAATTGATAGATAAGCTATATTGTTTCACGAAGATGCCACATCAAATCTTCAGAAATGAACAACAATTTGACAGAAAAGAGAGCAAAAAGTTCAAAAGTAATCGAGCATTGTAATCTGTAATTGTGGGGCATGGTTTATGATTACCGAATTGAAACAGAACAAAATTTATAGCGGCGTTGGGCATCTTTAAATCAATTACATTATTGTAATGAGTCGCTACTTGCGTGGGCCGTGGAGTATAAACTTTAGGCTAAAGTACCAAAAAAACAAAAAAAACAAAAAAACAAAAAAACTCCAAAACCTTTTTATTTGTTTCTAAAACATCCTATTATTTCAAAAGTTTTAATACTAATTTCAATCTTTGCTAAACTTTTTAAAAATATGTAAGTTTAATTAGAATTTAACAAAAAATTCACATTGCAAAATCTAAAACAATATAATAATTAACGTGAGTTGTCTAGATTAAGTTTGAAAAGAAAAAAATATGGAAGAAGCTATCAATTTTTAAAGAGGGAATTAAAGTATAATTGAGTCGACAACGGAAAAGCAAGTTATCTTGATAAAATGAAGAAAAAATTTTGACAAAATTATGACATTAATTGTAAGTGTTGTTTAACCTTTTCGTTTAAATTATTAACTGATACTTACTTAAATAATATTTTTAGAACGTTAATAAAATGTGAAGGAACGTTAATAAAATGTGAAGGATAATATTGAAATTTTTGAAAAGATAGGATAATTTTTTAAACAAATGACAAAATCCATAGATTTAACTTAGAACATATTTAAGTTTAAATTACATAAAAGCTTTATCATTAAAAAAAATATAAAACATAATTACGTTTTGAAATATCAGCAAAGTTCAATTCGTCAAAGTATTTATTTCCCACTTAAAAAAATCTGAGTTTAAATTCATGCCTCCAAATGTTGTATTAAAGAAATAATAATAGACGTCAAATTTTTTTTCTTTTTTTTTCCCTTTTTCTTTCTTTCTTTCTTTCTTTCTTTTTTTTTTTTTTTGAGGAAAAAGTATTCAAGTTTTGTGGCTCTCCATGAAATATTGGGCCTGTTGTAGCTCAGCCCAACGGATTCTAATTTTTCAACCCACGAGCATCAAGAACCGATTTAATTTTTTTTAATAACGATTGTGCTTTACATTATTTCTAAAATTAGAACTTATTTAGAAGTGTTATTAGCTTGTATCAATCGATTAATTTAAATACTGTTTCAAAAATAACAATTAATTAACTTAAATACACAATTTAATAATTTTTAAAATATTGTGTCTTTGAATCAAACATAAGTTACTTGAATAGTCAAGTAATTTAATTAAATTATTACCATTATAAGTGAATAAATGTTCACAACATAATAACGAAACAAAACCACGTGATGATGGGATGAAGTCTACATCAGACATGAGTGAGATGGAGCTCACATACCTTTCTCTATGCAAGAGACAACATACTTCAGAATCTCCAACCTTAAATAACATATTAGAAAAATGTAGACTATCCGTATATGTTCTCACATGTTTCCTAGTAAAGTAATTAGGAAGTTACTCAATCGACTTTAGAGTTCTTACGATTGAGTTACCGAAAAGGAAGGTGTACTTTGTTAGTATAGGTAGTAACTATCAATTCTTTTAAGTCTGTTTTTAATCATGCTTTCATGGTCTCAGGATCGCTCTCATTCGGATGTGGTATCAGTTCATTCATGTACCCCTCCTTTCTAGTCGGGTCGTAAGGGATGCAGGGAAATACGGAGACGATTAAAGCCAAATCCAAATTCTGAATCCTGGTCCGAATCTTGGACCTGAGGCATTACACATAATCATTGCTGTCAACACCACCTGGATCTAAATATTAATTTTGACACAACAAACTAGTGTGTGAGGTCGATCGCCCTAACTAAGTTATCACAACCTTGAATCTAAACTTGGTAAAGTTCACATGTATTAGAATTATGCATCATAAATTAATTTCTCTTGAAGGAAACCTTATTTATTTATTAACCTAAATACTTTTCAAAATGAAATTTCAAAAAATTTACAAAAGTCTTCTTCAAAATATGTTTACTTTTATTTATAAAAATTGTGGTTATCTTACATTGTTGAAAATAATGAAAATTATTACAACCGTAGGGTTATGTTTGGAATATACCTTCAACAAAAGTCACATGTATTGAATGTTCTTTTATAAACCAGTGGCTTACAAATTCATCTTCTAATGAATACGACTCCTATAACATTGGACACGTAAGCTTGAACTATCAAATGAAGGTTTTTTTTTTTTTTTTTTTTTTTTTTTGTGTGGAGAAATTCAAACGAAGGATCATTATTGTGGAATTTCTCTCCTCTTTATTTTTCCAGCATGTAATTGTCATTAACAATATTTTTCTTCCACTGACAATTTTAGAATTTGTGTTATTTTTATTGTAGCTTTTTTTTTTACAAAATAATGTATTTTAAAAAATATTGAGTAAAAATATCCCATGTATATTAAAAAAAAAGGCACATTCACTAATTAAATATTAGTTAATGAATCTTTTCAAACTTGAAGTGAAATAGAGAGGAAAGACAGCTAGGCTAGTATTTTGTTTCATATTTTTTGCAAACTGCTTGTTTACAAAATATTTTTTCATACTCATTTTAAAATATAATTTACAAAAACAAAAAGATAATCTATCTTTGAATTATGTTTCATTATTGTTATGGTTATTAAATCGTAAGCATCAACATCAAGGTTCCAGATCCAAGTGGTAGTATCAAGGCCCATAGTTATTGTTCTCTAGAAATGATCACCGCATTTTAATAAACTAGGTAAACTTTTTAAATAAAAACAACCTATTTATAAGAATATCTTTTTCCTAGTATTTATATTAGATTTATACTTTCTTGATTTGATTAAACTTATAAGAAGTTTTTCTTTCCACTATTTGCAATCATTATTATGTTTTCTGAGTATTTATATTAGATTTATAATTATGTTTTCCGAGTATTTATATTAGATTTGTACTTTCTTGATTTGATTAACCTTATAAGAAGTTTTTCTTTCTACTATTTGCAATCATTATTATGTTTGATTTGACGAGACAACGTTAGTATATTTATATTATTTCAAATGTGTCTAAAAACTTTTAACCACAACCGCCTACTCCAACGTGCCACCTAATTATATTTTATTTTCATAACAATTACAAATAGCACTTCTATAATTTATAAATCAAACTTTTATGTTAATTAGCTTAAATTGATGTGTAAAACAGGCATCAATTATGTTGAAAATAATAGTAAAACTTAATCAATGACTATGATTTTTTTTTTTAATTTTACAAATTACATTTGGTGTTTTGAAACTACTTTTAACATATAAAAATAGGATTTATACAACCGATAAATCATAAAGATAAGATTCATAATCATTCACTAGATACTCTCCATTAATGGTACACAATTCAATCATTCATTTTTCTAGAACCTCTCGAGTATGTATAATTTTAAATTAATAATTTTGGATAAAAAATAACTTCTTTCAGTTTGCCCTTTTCCCTAACTTGAAGGGGCCGCCACCGCCACAATAATACAATTTTGGATACAAGTCACTCTTGACATTCTTGCCCACTTGATTGTGACACGTTGCCCCCACACACATCAATTTTATTTGACAAGACAGAGAGAAAAAAAAAACAAAAAACAAAAACAAAACAAAACAAAATTACAAAAAACACCCCGACAATAAAAGTTATTACAATACATTTAAAATTTCAATTTGGGCCCTTATCCTTTTAAATTTGTAAAATCAAAGAATTAAACTCTGTCCTTAGAGCTATGTCCACAAGTTCCTAATTTTTAAAATATGCGATTGCAATAATATTAAACATTTTCAACAAGTTACCTAAGTTTAGCTCGGCACTAATTGACGTCCCTCCATGATCAAGAATTTATAAGTTCGAATTCATCAAACATCTAGTCTCTATTAAAAAAAATATATTTTAAACATTTTAATCTAAAATTTTTCAATCTTTATCCTTATATTTACTATTTTATATTCCACACAAAAGAAATTAACCATTTTTGTCCAGACGTAAGTGTCATAATTAATCAAAAATGCAAAAATCATGTTAGGCCTAGTAATACTTTTTGAGACGTCTTGTTCATCTCTATTATGTTAAATTTGCGATCTAATACCAATGATGTGAGCATAACTCAACACACCTATTTTAGAACGGAGATTAAAGGAAAATTTTGCAGTCTAATTTAATTTTACATGGGCGAAGAGTCGCAAATCAGAATTATGATTATACACGATTTGATGGCGAACCTGATCACCAGAAGAAAGAGGTGTACAAAAAATTGAAATCTAGTGGGGAATGGAAGTGGAAGGAGGAGGAGGGGGTTCCACTCGGCGGCGGCAGAGGGGGCAGCAGTCGGCGACTGCGAGCCAGGAGGAGATGCAAGGCTCATGGTACACGTGTCCGCAGGGGATTTGCTTTCCGCCCTCGTCTGACCGGAAATCCTCGAAGCAAACGGCGCAAACGTCGGCCACCACCGTCGGCAAATCCGCTACAATAGAATCGGAGGAATTAGCCGCGGTGACGTGGCAGCAACCGAAGTCGTCGTCGCCGGAGAGAACCATGTCCAGGTCAAATAGAAGCTCCATTGGATACGCCGCCGCTAAGTTTCTTGTCGTCTCGGCCAACACAGCAACGGCAGCCATTACATAGAGAGAAAAACAGAGTGGTTTGGTTAACTATGGAGATGGAGCAGATACAACAGCTTCAACTGTGATTTCAGATTTGTGAGTTGAGTTCCACGGACTACACGCCTCATTTTATATCCATAAAAAATTTGACAAATAGTAGCCCGTAATTATTTTTTATCTTTATAAAAAATATAAATATCATGTGATGTAATATTTCTACAATTATTAGATTATTTTTAACAAAATACTAATCTATAATACAATCAAAAGTAAGATTGGTAATTGATATATGTCTCAAATTAAAGAGTCGTGAGTTTAATCTCCACTATGTATGTTCTATTAAAAATAGAAAAAATTACATAATATAAAGATATAACATTTTTTAATTACTAAGCTCTCCACCTCGTCGTATTCTGGAACAAATATCTAATTGTAACTAATTTAAATATAGAGATTAAATCTTTACTCTAAATATGTTTTTTTAACATAAATATGATCTTATTTTTTGGATGATAGGGTTGATGTTATCGAAGGGGTCTTTTTTAATTTAGGTATTATATGTAAATAAAATTGATTAGCACTAAATTCAGCTATTATTGTTGGACTTACCCAACCTAAAATTTCAAACTTCCTCTCCCTCTCAATCTATGCAAAGGAATTATGGATATTTGTCTTTAGTGTCTACTGGTCTGGACAAGTAGTAGGACGGATATTCATGTCGACAATAAAGTTACAGAGGTAGATATGGAGAATCGAGCTATGAGTCCACTTCAAATATGAAGCATCTCATATCGAAAAGATAAAAAATTTAACAAGATTACAAGATTAATAAAATATATGGCTTGTTCTTCTCATTGTCAATTAATTTTGAGATGGAACAAGGAGACGAAGTTAAATTCCGTGCCAATTTTATTCCACGTCCACCTTTTATGTACCTGATTAATTTTAAAATTATTTCTTTACCTTTTATTAATTATAAATAAAATACTAAACCTTTTCTAAAACTAATTGGTTCAACTAATAAATAATATAAATAATAATTTTAAAGTAAAAAAGTTTATTAATTATATATTGTAATACATATATATTTACTTAATTTATTTAAAAAAATAATTAAAAATAATAATTATTATTTTGATACAATATGTGGGGTGTGTGCTTTAACTATTTGAGCTATGCTCGGTTTGACATGAAATCAAAAGTTTTCTCATGGGAACCAAGCCTTATTCACTGATTTAGAAATTTTGGGGTTGGGAATGAGAATTAGAAATTCTAGCGAAGTTGATATGGTCGGTTTGGAAATGTTTTGATGTTTCATTTTTGTTTCCTCTTTTATAATAATAATATAGAAAAAGAATTACATGGCTCCAACCCAATTCTATGTTCAATAATGATAAAACAACATTTTTATATATGTTTTGAAATAAATTGGAAATGAAAATAAGAAATAATAAACTTTTTTTTATTCTTTCTAAAATTTCTATACAATTTTGAAAATGTTTCTTAAAAAATAAGAAACAAACAATATAAATAATAGTTAAATGCTTAGATTTCTTAATAAAATTTGAAAACGAGAAACAAAAAAACAAAAACCTTACCAAACAGACTCGAAGAATATATATCCTCAAGAATCCAATCCTATCATCAACTAGCTAGCTATGAATTGTTTAATAGTTCGTTAATAATAGAGTTTCAATTTAGTAAACGTAATTAATCCTCCATGAAATTTTAAGCAAGGATTTGGAAAAGGAAATCCACAATCTTCTCTCCTTGTAATTAAAGATTTTTTTTAGTACAATATGTGAGGTGAAGAATTAAATTTTTTCACGTTGTCTAGGTTGTATCGTGTTATGTTTTGTATTGTAGTATCGTGTTATGTTTTGTATTGTATACAACTTGATAGGGTCGTTTTCACTTCCAATCCAATAAAACAAAGCAACTATATATCATTACTTCTCTCTCACGAGGGCCAAATTCAAAGTGTGTTAATCTCCTTATTTACTTTTCTTGCATTTCTTAAAGAAGACTTTTCTTGCATGTTTTAGAGAAACTTTTGTTGAGAGAATTAGGAAAAACTAGCCATATATTTTAGTGGACAAATGTCAACACATGCCCCTGTTTATGGTAGGACGAGGTAGATCCATATCGATTGTAAAAGTCTCGAACATCTAATTTCATTCTCGAATATCATTTTGTGTCATAGTTCACACTATAGAATAACTATCTTCGTGTAAACAAGTTTAAATCGATTCAACTATCACATGTATTTGGTTTTTTATTAGAAGACTCTTTTCATTTTAAGACGCTCGTATCTCATCTAGAGTTCTTATCTCACACGTTTAAGGGTCAGCTTGTAACTCTCTACTATGCCAACAACAATATTATTCATTAAGTTTAAAGCTCCTATACCTCGATAAAAAAAACTCCCAGTAATGAACCTCTTTTATATATTTGGAAGACTTTAGATATAATATATCTACTTAATAATAAGCCTTTGTCACTAATGGAACGCTTGAGGCGAAACATGTCTATTAGTTTGTCTAGGTATTTGCCACATTATACACAAACTCAAATAAAAAATATATCTTATTAGTTATATCACCGTGCCAATATTTTGTTAATAATCATGTTAATGTTAACAACGAAGATTAAATAAACTTATATTAGATAAATACTAGAATACCTCAAACATATATGGAGACTAAGTTAATAATTTGGAGGACTTACCATTTACAAATAAAATTCAACCCCCATTTCTTCATTATTTTAGGAAAACAAATGGAGGAAAAAAAAAAAAGAAAGAACAAGAATAGAAAAATGCTCCAGTGTTCCCCTTATTAAGCTAACGAAAATACGACACGTCAGCAGGCATTCCTAACGACTTCTTCCTTTTATTGAGATCAACATATTCATTTGTCTCCATGTTTCTTATTTTAAAACAATTACTATTCTTCTTGAAAAACGCGAGGTTTGCGTTTAACTATACAAATGAGTCATTTCACCGAATTAATAATAAGTTAAAAATAATATTATGTTAATATTGGTACTATTTTATTGATATTTTGTGAAACTATTCATTCTTTATACCAATATAAAATACATGTTTTAAAATATCGATAAAAATATTAACGTACCGAAATAAATGTAATCCGTTAAATATATAAGATTGATTTTTATATGCATCTAAGCTGGCTATGACAAAGTTTGTCTTTGACCAACTTTGCCAATTACATTGCTTACACGTTGGATTCCTTCAATAATTTGAAAAAGTTTTTGGACATAAAAAAAGGAAAACGAAATCTTCCATCCAAGGACTTTTTCATAGCTTAATAGGCCTTTCTTTTCTTTAAATAGTAGAAAAATCAATGTAACAAATCAACAATTAATACAATTTCCTTATTTTCCGTGAAGAAAAAAAAATATTTTTTTTCTTATTCTTTTTTAGCTAGGCAAGAAGATTCAAACACAAAAATTGATAATGTCTCGATCGACTTGAACTATGTTTATGTCGGCAAACACATTTTGTAATTTAATTCTATTCCTTATCTATCTTCTCTATTTTCGTTGTAAAATTTTTATCTTTAATCATATCTTAATGAGTGGTCCTTGAGTAGATCCCACATTCATTCGATTGCATTAATGAGTCATAAGTTTATTTCTCAATATATATAGGTGGGTAGATAAAATTTAAATAAATGGGTAATAAATTATTAGTTTTTAGTAAAAACTTTTTTTCTTAATACAACATGGCCATGTGGGGTGTGAGATTAAACTCACAACTTTGGTGGAGATATATACCAATTATCGCACAACTATACTTGCTTTGACTATTTAAAACATTTAAAAATGATTGAGTTTTTTTTAGTATAACAAATTTGGAGATGTTGATTGAACATCCTAGAAAATAAGCAAAATACCATAATCATTGAACTAAAAAATGTTATTTATGAAATCTATGCCTTGAAAAGCTTGAATTTGTGTAATCTCCAAAACAACCATGCAAATTAAATTTATAATAACTTGTTTTAAATTTGGAATTTTACAATCAAAAGTTAACTCATAGTATAAAACTGTCGAAGTGAGCATAAGCTCATAATATAAAACTGTAACTTATATTTATACAACTTGTGCTAGCATATATAGTTTGGGACTAAAAAAGAAAAACTAATTAACGTGTATATATTTTTACCTTTTAACCCTAAGTGAAGATGAAACGTATTCTTAAAGGATTCTAAAAAATGAAGGAAAAAGAGAGAAAATTTTGAGGGAAGGAAGAATCATTGCGCCAGCGAAGGCCCATAACCATCCGTTGAATCAAAACCTTCAGCCATAGCCAAGCTTTTGAAAACAGCAATCAATGGCGTCGGAAAAATCCCATATGGATAAAACTCAAGTTTCAAATTAAGGGGAAAAAAAAACGAACTAACTAAACTTGTACGGTCTTCAGCGCCTCCGCCTTGTCGCCGGAGGAGATATGGCGGCGGCAGAGAGGGCAGCAGTCGCCGACGGAGAGCCACGAGGATATGCAAATTTCGTGGTAAACATGGCCGCAGCGGATCTGTTTACCGGATTCGTCCGGCCGGAAATCCTCCATGCAGACAGCACATATGTCGTCGGCGGTGACCGTCGGCAAGGCGGCGACCACCACTGATGGCGGCGCCGGGATGACGATGTCGTCGTAGTAGCCGAAGTCGTCGGCTCCGGTGAGAACGGTGTCGAGATCGAACATTTGTTCAATGTTGATGAAGCTTGCTGAAGCTGATCTCATGGTTTCAGCCATGGAGAAGTAAACCGGCGAAAGAGAGAGAAGAGAAAGATTCCGGCTTGCAATATTTTGCTTAGCTGCATATGAGTTACATATATTATTATACAAAATTGAAGGGAACCCCCACTTTGACTTTTTATGAGGTTAAATTAGGATGGTGAAGTATCTGTCGGTTCTTTTTTTTTTTTTTTTTTTTTTTTTAATTAGCCCAACACAACAACTTGGGTGGAGAAATTTATCAAATTACAAACTCAATGTGACGAGTATTTGTCGCTACCATCTTTATTTAAATGTGTCAAGTATATTTTAATCGGTTAAAATATATATCCTCCTTTAAAAGATTAAAGATTCGAATCTCCCCTCCGATATATTGTTGGACTAAAAAAAAAGAAGATATGCTAATTAAACTACAAAGAAGTAAGACTAGCGTGACAAAATAAGATAGAAGGAAAATATATTAATTTGATGGGACGAACAAGCATAAAACATTTCAAATCGATGAGTTTTTTTTTTTCCATCATGTATATTGTTTTATACAAAATACTTGGCTCATTGATTATTAATAAGGACATTATCCTTGCCACCATTAAATATTTTACATCTCATTATTATTATTATTTTGCATTTATCTCTATAGTTGTCAAACATTTTTAATGGTACGGTAATTAATTAAGGACAACATTGGTCTTAGTTGTAAGAAGTCAAGTATTCTCCTTATTTTATTCCATTGATCTAGTGTACTTATGCTCCTCGTTATTCTTCACTTACCTCCGACCGAAGAGTCGGGAGTGGCTCCATCCTTATACGTTGTACTAAACAAAAGTTCATATTAATTTTTTTTCGAAAATCAAAAGTCCATATTAATTAAGCAAATATTTAAGTAATTAATTATGAGATTAATATAAATTTATTAGAATAAAAAATTAAAAAATTTTATGGATTAAATAGAAATAATTATATTACGATTTAGAGACTAAATTTGTTATTTAACCGTTTCCAAAGGGTCAAATAGATTTATATGATATTTTTTATTTAACAAAAATGAATTTGGAAGTAGGGAGACAGTCTCCTTTGTCCTTTCTATTGCGGGGCAATAAAGCCGGGACGTTGATGAAAGAGATGTTACAAGTTACATTATTCAACTTGTTTACTCATTCATCGTATGTGTATATACTATTTTTATTTATTTATAATTTTTTTGTTTTTGAAAAAGATGTATGTATACTAATTTATTTTTAATTATAGATGAAAGTATATATATTGATTATATATAAATTTTTTTAATTAAGTTGTAAAAATATTGTGTTTAATATATATTACCTATTTCTAGCTCTTTAGAAGAGGGCTTATAAAGAGACTATGCATTACTTTGTAACTATCTTTTAACTTTGTTTTTTTTAGAACTTTCTATAAATTAACCTTTTCCAAAGCAAGAAAATATTGAAGGTGTAAATAAGTTAGTTTTATTTTAAAAGATAATTATAAGAAAAGTAATACCTTTAATAAAAATGAGACTTTAAAGTTTGAATCTCAATTTCATTATCATCTTTAATTTGTAAAAATCGTTGAAAAAGATACAATTATTATAAATAGCTGCAATTATCAATTATATACCAACACTTTGATACTATAGTATTACAATATTATTGTTTTTACTATCTCAAAGAGAAAAATTTACAAATACAATATTGTTTGAGAAAAAAATGTTTTTCTGACGCCAATGATTTTCAATATTAAAGTGAGGATAAATTCTAGAGGAAATATGGAGGGATAATGACAAGAAGTATCTTTTAATTGGCCAGTTTTTCAACTTGTATTGCAACATTCAAGTTGCCAATCGGAGCATATGAGATTTCAAAGTCAACTCCATGTTTTGTCCCCACATTAGTGTTGCTTTAAACAAACTCAATTATATTGATTTTATTTTGTATAATTTCCATTTCTTGCATTTATTTGCACAGTTAATGTTATCCATGAAGTGGTCCATATTATCCCATAATTGAAAGATTTTATTACTAGTAGGATAGTTAATACAATTTTTATAGATTATAATTAAATAATATCAGCTTGAACTTCAGCATAACTCAATCGATTAAGACATATATCATCAATAAAAAAAGTCGTAGATTTGAATTTCTACTTCCACGTAAAATATTTTATGCTAAAAAAAAAGAAAATTGAACATAATTTGAATTTTGAATACGACCCTCTCATTTGTAAAGTAATGTTTATAAAATGAAATTGTAGAGACCATACAATTTTAACATAAAAATTAAGCTTTAAAAAATTGCCTTTGATTTTGTCATCAGATTTTATTTTCTTGATTAAACAAAATGGTTGGACAACTTGAATTATTGGATACTGCTACATGACTATGTCAAATTGATATGGATGGGATATGCCATTGGATTATTAGACTTAGCTAAATTATTTATATATACTTTTAAAGAATATTTCCTTTGATTGTTTTTTGTTTCTTTTGAATTAATCTTTTGTTTTAGGCTGACAACAAAAGATGCTCATTATTTTAAGTTTAATTTCATCTGATTTTATCTTGACTAAACACTCTAAAAAAGATAGAAAATAACCTGGCGAGCAAATAGTTTCGTCCATGATGTTAAAAGATTATATTACTTACTAATTTATTTTAATTTTAATCTGGATGTTTAAGGAGTTTTATGTCCGTTCCTTAGTTTTTTTTAATAGTAAACTATAAATCTAATAAACCTAAGTTTTAAAAAGTTCTAATTACGTCCATAAACATTTTGGTTTTACTTAATTTTTGTTATTAACGCAACACTAAATAAATTTTGGTTGAATTGATGCTTTTAGCAAAATTTATTCAATTTGCACCAACTTAGCCCAATAATTAGTATGTCAAGTAAGTGTTTTTTGTTAAATTAATGGCAAAAAAATATGCACAAATATAATTTTAGAAAATAAAATAAATGTAACTGATACTTTATAAAATTTATTAAATATATATATATATATATATATATATTTTTGCGTTTTAGAAAAAGTTAGATATATTGTAAGTAAAAAATGTTCGATCTCAGAGTCTGAGATTAATGCCCTAAAGTAATAAAGAGACTTGCAAAAAATGTTGCACCTGGAATATGAACAAAAAGGTAACATCATATTGACAACAGATAAAGAAATACAAAAAAACACAACATACATCATAAACTAGAAAAGAAAAAATCCTATCAAAATTTGGGATCTAGAACGAACGCTATTCTACCAAATGGTAGTCATTCGTATAAACATTATTTTGAGCAAAATGTAAAATAATTAAAGTTGGACGAAAACACCACCATAGATTCTTGAATTATGTACTCTTCAAATATGAGATATAAAATCGGTTCAAAAAATCCTTCATACTCTACATTTACGTGAACAAATTCTATCAATATGACAAATCTGTACTACTCTATATCTCACAGACTTGTCGAGAAAACTTATAAAATTTAGACACTAAAAGAAATAATGAACTAAATTAAATAATTTAATCCAAAACAATAGTCAAACAATGACCACATATCTTGAAAAATAAAATTAATTTTTCTTAGAGATAAAAGGCCAAGCAGCGATCTTTGAACACAAAAATAAGCATCTTACATGCTTTCATTATTTAAACTATTTCAATAAAACTAATGAAAATATAAATGTTTAGTGAAAAGTCATACAAATTAAACAAAAAGATTATAATTTAAGAAAATAAATCAAAGAATCGACAATTTAATATTAACAACCATTACAAAATTTCAACTTTGAACCAAATTAGTCTCCAAGCCTTGATTAAACTACTAATTATAAGAGTTAGCAAAATAATTAAACACACAATAATGTTTAGATTACCAACGGGTCCGGTGCCTCAAACTTTCCAAAAAATAGTTAGTACGACGTGTAACTTCTATTATCCAATCAAGATGTGCCACGTGTGAGTTGAAATCTACCTCCAACAATGACTTTGTTTTTTGTTTCACCCAAAATACTTGATACCGATATAGACATAATTGTCTTCATCTATATACGATAGATCACTTTCTTTCCTAACTAATGTGAGATTTTGTTGGAATATTTTGCAACCCCAACAAAGTGTTGAACATGTGTTATATCAGTACCACATATGCCTTTGTCTCTTAGTATGAGCTTGACATGCATATAGAAATCTAGTATTGGTGTGTGGTGCTATGTCGAATATATTCTATGCCTACGCTACGACAACTTGTCAATGTCAAGTAGCTTTGTAACTGTTTTTACAAACCTATCCGTGCTCTTGCAATACCATTCAGTGTGCTTGACACTCTCCTCTTATTGTACATGCGAACTTCACATGTTTCTCTCTGATATGCCACATGACGCTTTATATTCACATGCCGCTCTATATTCACCCCAATAAATCACATTACTACTGGTTCGAATTCTATAATCAAAAACTCAAATCCCTATAAAATATTAGATATATCTACATTATAAAAATATAATCTTAATCCTTAAAACCAACCTCTATTTATAATTTAATCCTTAAGGTCAAAAATCAAAAATATAATCTTAATCCTTAAAACCAACCTCTATTTATAATTTAATCCTTAAGGTCAAAAATCTTTTTCTAAATTTTAATAAAATTTAAATTTAGTCCTCCATCTTCAATGAAAAAAGGGACATCAACTTATTCTTTTATTATCTAATACCTTGAATGCTCAACCCTTTTTTAATAAAACTTTATTTTAGTATTTCAATTGTTTAAAATTATTTTCTCACTAAAGAAAAAAAAAAGAGAAAAACGCTTACATATTTTTTCTTTTACAATTTATGTGCAAATTTTCATTTATATCATTGTTTTTTTTTTTTGAAAATCATTGAAAATACAATTTCTCGAAAACAAATTCCCCCCCAAAAGGAAGCATTGAAATGAAAAAGAAAAATCTCCGAGCAGCTAAGAAGATGCGGCGGTGCGACGGCGACAGATGGGTGAGCGGTAAGCCGGAACTGAGACCGACGGCAGTCTGCAAGATAGTTATTGAAATCATGCAGACGGGTTTTCATGTGGGCAAAAATCTGTGCTCTAGCTAGCTTAAAGACATTCAAATGATTGGTTACCAAAATCCTTGAATGAATATAACAATATCCCTGGTTGAATTACATGGTATGCTGGACTTAGTCTATTTTAAGAACGAGGAAAATATATTCCTATGAATCCAAAATCCTTCTACTTTTGGCATGATAATTATGTCTTAGATTGTAACGCCACGCTTTAACTTTTAAATTCTTATTATTGAGCCACTGAAAAGAAAGATGTATTTTATTAATATAGATAGTACCTATCCATTCTTTTACGTCTTTTTTAACCATGCTTCAATTCCATGATCTCCATATCCCTCTCATTTGGATGTGGTATCGGTTTATTTATATACTCCTTCTTTCTACTCGAACCTCACATGCCAGCTTCTGCCTTGGTTTTTTCCTTCTTCTTCTCTTTCACATTACTAGTTTTATGTTCTCCCTTTCTCTGTTCCTTCTCTAATTATTATTTACTATTGTTTTCCTTGTGAATAACAATAATGTGTAAAAATTAAATGACAGCGAGTGTACTTTCTTATGTTGGTCCACTTCATTTATATTTGCTACCATATTTTTTCTATTTTTTCTAATGAAAGAAAGGGTTCACCTTTAAGTGACTTTTTTTTTTTCACTTTTGATCAGTTTTCTCTCAAATTTTTTCTAATGAAGGAAAATTTGTCTTACAAACTCATGAAAATATAAAATATTTATGTATTGGGATGGTTTCTTATAGGATGGAGAATCAAACCTTCATAAAGAAGATAATATGTACTTTATTTACCGAGCTATGCTCAAATTGATATTGTGATATCTATAATACAAAGTGAAGGTATAATTTGCCGTTAATATTCCAATAAATACACTTTGCTTTGGAGAAGGTTTTTTTAGTTCAATAAGTGCAATTTTTTTATTATCAGATATATATGCATTATCCAGCTGTGGAAGAGAATTGGAGGACTTTTTTGAAACCTCCCTTCCATTGGGTTTGGTTCACCTTATATTTTATTTTTCTTTTTGGTAATTTCACACGAATAGTGGAATTGTCTATTTTAGTAATAACATAGTGGTGGAAGTACTCGCGGTGGCGGGAGAATCATTCACTCAAGAAATCTACTAATATTAATTTGCTATAGATTTCTAGATCTTCAAATTGTCTATACAACAGGGTCATAAATGAAACTGAAAATACTGGAATCTGGGTTCATTTATTACAAGATCTGGTAAGATATGAATTTGTGATCCTTTCTACGAAAAAATTTAATTTTTCACTGAAAGATAGATTGGATTTTACTCTTCAAGTTATACTAGTACAGGAATGATTCTCGTGTAAATTTTTTGTTACTATTCATTTTATAGAATTGCATGACTGCAACTTGTCATTCCTGTGATGATTACTGCCATTCAGAAATATCTCTACTTTTTTCCTAATTTTTTTTCAGATATTGTTACCCATTTTTCGTCATTCCTTTTACTTTTGTTTTGTTGAAATAACGATTTTGTTGTTAATTGTAGTT